>NC_085140.1:95886000-96189504 GCF_024139115.2 Armigeres subalbatus | reverse complement strand
AGCTGCGGTTTCGTCTGTTTGCCGTAACATCGATTGAGGTAATTTTGAACTCAACGGAGCTCTCAGGTGGAGTTTGCATGGGCGTAGCCAGGATTTCGAGAAGGGGGGGGCCAACTTTTTTGGTCTCCTAAATCGTAGTTTTATAGTAGTTTTATAAAAACACATGAATATTAACACATGAAACCAAATCCAAACCAAATCGAAACTATAATGATTAAAACAATAATGGATTTAAAAATGCGTGATTTATTGCTCATCAGATATTTTTAAATAAAGTGAGAAAAATATTAACGAACTTAGTATTCAGGAAGAATATTAAATCGGCTATAACAATTATTATAAAATCCTGCATTCTTCCATAAGTTTAAGAAAACTAGAACCATACATCTGACTTTCTAAACAAATCCTCTTTGAAATAATATTTATTATAAAATAGGCAGAAAAATCAATATGCAAGCTTTCTCCAGGAATTCCTTCGACAATTGCTTCTGGCATTCTATCCGAAATTCTATCAGGGATTCTTTAGGAATGCCTCCAGCAACTTCTTCGGCAGTGTCTTCAGGAATTCCACCATAAATTTTGCCGGGAATTGATCCGAAAATTCCACCATTATTTACTCCAAGAAAATCTTCACGAACTTCCTTATAAGTTCTGCAGAATTCCCTGCAATAATTCAAATAATTTCGTGCTGTTTCCCATAATTTTTAGGAATAAGAATATTCCGTGGAAATTCCGCTGAAAACATTCCTAAGAATTTCACGAAAAATCTTCGAATTTCTTATGTAAATTCCGTAAAATTTTCCGTGAATTGTTTCGAATAATTTCTTGTGAAAATTTCAAAGAATTTCTCCAGGTTTTCCACCGAAAATTTATACAGAAATTATACCGAAAATGAAATCAACAATGGAATTTTCGAAGGAGTTCCCAGATTAATTCGCAATGAAATCCTGAAAGAATTCCGGTGGAAACTTCAAGATTTCCACTCCTGATCCTCCAGGAGTTTCTCCGGCATTTCCACCAAGAATTTCTAGGATTTCCTTCGAGAATTATTCCGGTAGTTCTATCGGTTCCTCTGAAAATTCTTCCGGGAATTTCGGCAGAATTGGAATTTATTTAGGCTTCTTCAGGAATTTATATAGATTTTCCACCAGAAGCTCCTCTGAGAATTTCTCTGCGAGCTCCTCAGGAATTTTCCGTGAGGTCCTCTGATGATGAGGATGGTCCAGCTACAAACCCCAACAAAGGTTTCAGCTAGACAAGATTTGTCTAGAGAATGAATTCTCTTGTTTCCGAGAATGCTTCTGGTAGTTTCCCAGGGGTTCCTTTGAAAATTCTCCCGGGAGTTTCTTCAAAAATTCTTCCAGAAAATTCCTTCGAGAGTTCCTCCGAGAATTCCACCAGCAATTCATCCAGGAGTTTCTCCGGAAATTCCTCAGGAGTTCCACCAGAAGCTATTCCAGGAAATTATTCAGGCTTTTTCAGGAAATCACTTATGCTTTCTTCGGAAATTAAGCTGGAAATTCCTCCCGAAGTTATTCCGATAGTTTCTCTGGGAGCTCATCCGGGAGGTCCTCAAGGAATTCTTCTAGGAGTTCCTCCTGAAATTCCTCCGGGAGTTCTTACAGGAGATCTTACGGAGCTCCTCCGGCAGTTCCTTCGGGAATTCCTCCAGGAGATCCACCAGCAGTTTCTACGAGAATCCCTCCGAGTTTCACCTGCAGTTTCTCCGGGTGTTTCTCTGAAAAGGAACTCCCGGAGAAACTCCCATAGTAATTTCCGGAGGAACTCCCGGGGGATTTTCTATAGAAATTTCCGGAGAAATTATCAGAGGAATTCTCGGAGGAATCGCCGGTGGAACTTTTGGAGGAATTTATTGAAGAGCTACAGGAAGAATTTCCGTAGGAAATCCTGGAGGAACTCTCGTAAGAATTCTAGGATGAACTCCCAAAGGAACTTCTGTAAGAATTCCAGGAGGAACTCCTGGAAGAATTCTTAAAAAAACCTCCCGGAGGAATTCCCGTAAGAACTCCCAGAGAAATTCTCCGAGGAACTTCTGGAAGAATTTGTAGATAAATGTCTAAAGAAATGCTAAATGAATTCCTGGAAGAAAGCCTGATTGAATTCCCGAAGGAACTACTGGTGGAACTTCAGAGGAACATCCGGTGGAATACCCTAGAGAAAGAGAAAAAATATTTCTGAAGGAACTTCCAAAATCCCTTCTTCTTCTTCTTCAATGGCTCTACATTCCAACTGGAACTTGGCCTAGCTTTTTCAACTTAGTATTCTATTAGCATTTCCTCAGTTATTAATTGAAAGCTTTTCTATGCCCGCCATTGCATGAGTATGTATCTTGTGTGGCAAGTACAATGGATACACTATGCCCAGGGTGTCGAGAATGTTTCCAACCCGAAAACATCCTAGACCGGACCGAGAATCGAACTCGCCATCTCCGGATTGGCAATCCTACGCCTTTGCTCGCAAGGCTACTGGAGACCCGTTCCAAAATCCCATTTCCCGTGAAATTCCTGCTAAATATCGTCCAGGAATTCCCTGTAAAGTTCCTGGAGGTATTACCGGAGAATTTCTTGGAAAAACTCCTGGAAGAACTCCCGGAGGAACTCCCACAAGCACTTCCGGAGGAATTCCCACATGGAAGTCCTGAATTATTTCAGAGAAGAGAAGTTCCTAAAGGAATTTCCGAAAAAATATCTGAAGTAATTCCCAGAAAAATACCAGGAGGAATTAATGCAGAAATTCCCAGATGAAATCTTGAAAGTATTCCCAGATTAATAGCTGAAGAAAATATCTGCGGATTGTTCCGAAAAAAATTCTGGAAGAACGCTTGGCAGATATCCGAGTAAATTCCGAGTGAAGTCCGGAAGGAATTCTAGTACACTTCCGCGGAAAATCTCCCGGAGAAATTCCTGAAGTAATTCCTGGAGAAGTACGTGAAGAAACTCCCGAAAAAAAACCTGTAAGAATTTCTGGGGAAATACTTGGGCGAATTCCAGGAGAAATTCATGAAGATATTTCTAGAGGATTTCTTGAAGGATATTCTGAAGTAATTTCCAAAAGAATTCCAGATTGGAATGCTAGATGATTTCGCTATTAAATGTTTGGAGGTATTCCCGGAAAATTTCCTGCAAGTAATCCCGTAGGAATTAAAGGAAGAGTTCCGAGATGAATGCATCGAGAAGTTCCTAGAAGAATGTCCGAAGGAATTTCTTATAGATTTACAAGTGAAATTATGGAAATTATGGAGCTAAATCGGAGTATTTCCGTCAGAAATTTTTGAAGAAACTTCTGGTAGAATTTTGGGAAGAAATTCCGTATGTATTGTTGCGGGAGCTATTGGCTGGTGGCTTCGAACCGATGCTTACAGCAAATAAAATACATAATTGTAATTTATTAGCTAAAAAGCTGAGAGAATATATTTATTGATAGTTATTTACATAATTAGAGATAATGTATAACTCACAGTTTCGGTGATTTGTCTGAAGCCGATTGCCTCCTTGCCAACAGAACCTCCACACTCGCTAAACAAGAGGTTTTGTTGTTATTCCTTACACATCTAAGTTGGTTGATTTATAACTAGGGGTGAGTATTATGCAAAGAGGTGCGAAATGTAACATGTATTCTTGGCGGAACTCTCGAATGCATGCCTGAAGGAAATGCCGGATTCTTCCTGAAGAGAGAATAGCCGAAGAAATATCTTGAAGGATTTCAAGGAGAATTTTTGAGCCCGAAATGTTTCGAGGGAATTAATTTCAGTACCCGTTCAATCTTTCCACAATTTAGGGGGCGACGACCCCCCCCTTGGCTACGCCCATGGGAGTTTGGCATTGCGCATTTTTCTGTCTTGTGCGCTGGAAGGGTCGATGTTTTTGCCGAACTATAGCCGAATAAATTACGACATGCGCAACAAATTTACAAGCGATGATGATGCGGTGTGCTCTTCTTCAACGGGGGCTTTATCCATGCGCGCGCACGGTTGCTGTTTCACCCAGAAAGGACGCTCGCGCTGTTACGGGTTTCTCTTGCAGGTGGGTGTGATTTTGTTGAACAAACGTGGGATTAGCTTTTCGAAACTGGTAAATGGCGCTGTGTACTTTTTAGGAGATGATTCGACCGACAATTGCACATCAATAATTTTCACTCATTAATAATTTCCATTGGTTGTGTAATCTCAACCCGGAAGCAAATAATTGGATACGGATGTCATTTAAACTTTTCAGGCCCATTTTTTTCCAAGCAGTATTACACAGTACATTTGATATATATTCAATTTTTGATTAATAATGGACAAAACAATAATGAAAAATATTGTTTTTAGGTATGATAGGTCATTCAAACTGACCTTTATCTCGCGATCTGCAGATGCTAGCATTTTTAGCTATGTATTTTTAGCCAAATGACCTGTTAGGGAAAACCAGAGACGGGGAGGAAGCTCACGAGCTGTCAGATGCATACAGCAGTCTTTTGTGTGAAAGTATGGTAAATATCCAATATAAAGTATTTGGCATGATTTTTGTTATGTGTGTAAATATGTGTTTCAATCCCGGTATAAAAATATTATGGAAATAAGTTTACAAATTCCCGAATTGAAAACACTTTAACTGTGCTAAGAAGAACTTACACAGGACTAATAAGAAGAACAAGAGTCAAAACAAGAAAAAAGAAGCAACGTTTTTGAAAGTCTTGTCTCAGGGACAAACAAATCTTTCGGCCAAATTACCAGTTTGGCCGAATGTCCCTTTCGGATGTATGCTGCTCTCGGCCAAATCACATTTTCGGCCAGACTCTTCTCGACTTAACAACCGTTTCAGACAAACGTTCAATTCAGCCAAATGATATTCGGCTAGATGGCTTTCGGCTTAACGTATTATTCGGCCAAGTGGCATTCTCACAAAAGGCTTTCCGCCGAATGACTTTTGGGCGAAGGCAAGAAGGCCGAATGGTGTTTGGCCGAAACCCATTTGACCGAAAATGTCTTACAGCCGAACTGGTCATTTGATCTAAAAAGCCGTTGGGCCTAATAGATTTTTGGACCAAAAGTGCTGTATGTTATTTAGCCAAATGGGTCGACATTTTTGACCATATTACCTGTTCATTTTTGACCATATTACCTATTTGCGACCCAACCACCATTCTCCCTTTTTAATAATTTTCCATGAAATTGCCGAAGAATTTATTATGGACAATACAAAGAAATTCCCGTAGAAATCCAAAGAAATTCTTTTATAATTCCGAAAAATGTTTCATTCAAATATCGAAAAGTTTTCTGTAAAAAATTGAAAAAAAAACATTTAAGTTTTGAAGAATTTTAGAGGAAATTCCGAAGAGTTTTCCATAGAAATTTTAAAAAATCCGAATAATTTCCTATGGAAATTTTAAACCATTTTCCGTAGAAATACAAATCATTTTTATGAAATCCACATCTTGAAAAATCTCTCGCAAAAACTCTTAAGGTCACTCCTGGCAGAATCCAAGTTTCAAAGTGCTCGCGTTTTCGGGGGCACACCACTCGATACGGAAGCAACGCACAAATGTCATGTCATGACGCAGCAAAGCTGAATCAACAAAAATGACAGTTGTCCGCTGCCTCTGTATCGAGTGGTGTGCCCCCGAAAACGCGAGCACTTTGAAACTTGGATTCTGTCAGGAGTGACCTTAACAACCTTCCGTTGAAATTCCCAAGAATTTCTAAAGAAATTTCGAAAAATACTCAAAAAAATATTCCGAACAATTTTCCGTGGATATTCTGAACAGTTTCCTTTAGAACTTTGGAATAATTTCACATTAAAATATTGAAAAAAAATTCATGCAAATTATGAAGAATTTTCCTTTGAAATTCAAAGGAGTTCAAAGAATTTCTTGTAAAAACTTGATAACTGCTAATTTATTTAACAAAATACGGGCAGGATTAATTCTATCTTAAATGACTTCCGTCTAGCAGCCTCTTTCCAATATTATGACGTAATCGAGCTTACCAAGATATGGCTCGACTGCCGTATGACGGTTACGAAGTCCACCGCAGCGATAGTAATTCTCGGAACAGCAGAAAGTTTTGTGAGGGTGGCATTCTAAGGGTTCGGCAATGTTTAACAGTAACTTATTGGAAACTCGGTACTTGGAACTTCAGGACTCTGCACAAATTGTCCTTCGTGCTCGAGAGCTGCAGAAGGTGAAGGTGCTGGTTGCAGCAATTCAGGAAGTTCGATGGTGAGGGACAGTTGTACTGGAATTCCCCGCAGTTGACCCGATTGCGGGTACTTCATTCAAGTACTACTGCAGTGGTGGCAAGAAGAAGGAGCATGGCGTTGGTTTCGTAGTGCTTGGTAAGCAGCTGTGTCGAATCATTAGATGGAGGCCGGTAAGTGATCGCATCTGCGTGTTGAGAATTAAGAGCAAATTCTTCAACTACAGCTTGATCAATGCATACGCTGCGCACCAACCAACGACAAACCCGATGATGTGAAGGACGAGTTCTATGAGCGTCTAGACAAGACCTACGGAGAATGGCCAAAACACGACGTGAAATTCATAATCGATAACGCAAACTCACAGATCAGAAGGAAAGAATTCTTTCACCCAGACATTGGAAATGAGAGCCTCAACGCAACTACCAACGACAACGCCCTGAGGCTAGTCAATTTTGCCGCAACCAGAGGAATGGCTATCAGTAGCACTAGTTTTGCACGCAAGTATATTCGAAAGCACACCTGGAGAGACCCACATGGCGATACGCGCTCTCAAATCGATCATGTTTTGATGGACGGTCGGCATTTCTCAGATGTCATAGATGTGAGGACCTTCCGGAGTCCAAATAACTCTGACCACCGGCGTAAGCAACAGGGGTACAACGAAAGTACTCTTGGAGACAGAGGGGAGCTTTGCCAGAAACGACGCACGGAAGTTCTACAAAACGATCAACAACATGTTGATCGACCGAGCAGGGGTGGCTGCTAGATGAAAGGAGCACTTTGAGTTATTGTTGAAGTGAGAAAAGCTGTTCGAGAACTAAAGAACGTCAATAAAATGATTTGGGAGGAAGAAGAAATGCCTTTGAGCTGGCTTGATGGCGTTATATGTCCTATCCACAAGAAAGGGCACAGACTCGATTGTGCTAGTGCTTATTATCGAGGTATAACACTGATGTAATGCCAATAAGAAGAAGAAGAACACTCCTCTATACCGCCTACAAGGTAATCTCCCGAATTCTGTTTAGCAGACTGCATCCGTTTGCGGAGACCTTTGTCGGCGAATATCAAAGCGGTTTTCAAGAAGGACAACCTACAACGGATCAGATGTTTACTCTGCGGCAAATCCTTGATAAATTCCTGGAATACAACTTGCGTACTCATCACCTGTTTGCAGATTTTAAGACAACTTACGACTCAGTGAAACGGAACGAACTGTGGCATATAATGCTAGAACATGGGTTTCCGGCAAAGCTTATTAGGCTGATTCGTGCGACGCTGGATGGATCCAAATCAAGCGTCAGAATATCTGGCGCGAAATCCGATTAGGTGCAAATTGAAGAGCTGGTGTGTATAGACACGGAACCATCATCAACAAGTCTTACATTCTCCTTGTTTTTGCCGTTGACATCGACATCATTGGTGCGGATCGTAGAGCAGTGGTAGAGGCTTTCGTGTCTTTTAGAATTAAAAATTATGATTGATCATAAACTGTGCCAAACTAAGTACTTGGTGGCTGGCAGAGAACGTGGCAGGTGTTGGCTCCGAGGTAGAAATGAATGGGATGCGTTTTGAGGTTGTTGACGAATTCAGATATCTTGGAACACTCGTACATGTGATAATGACGATAACCGCGAGGGAAAAATAAGTGATGCGGCTGCAAGTAGAACTTTCTAGGGTTTTTGTAGCCAGCTAAAGTCTCGCAGCCTACAGACACGGACACAACTAGCTCTGTACACATCGTTGATTCGTCCGGAATTTAATTCGTTCAGATGTTGATTCGTCAGGACGTTGATTCATCCGTAGTTGATGCGGCTATGAAGCATGGACGCTAAAACTGCCGTAATTTGAGAAAGTGACGTAAGCGCTAAATTACAACATGCCTGTTTGCCATTTTTCTGTTAAAGAGTTCGATGAGTACTACTCGTTAACACCATTTTTGCGATTACGATTACGGCAGAAAAGATGCAGACTATCGAATTCTCGGACACTACCGACATTTACATTTGTCTGAAGTCCTTGTACTGCTCCGTGGTACGTGGTACTTTTTTAGAATATTCCTCCGCGATTTGGAACCCAAACTATCTCAATGGATCAGACAGAATTGAATCTGTGCAGCGCCGATCTCAATGATACACTTAGGTAAAACAACCTTGGAGAGATCCACAACGTATGACAAATATGGAACCACTTTTTCATCGTAGAGACTACAGTGCACTTCTAATTGCGGACGTTTTGCAGGGATCCATGACCTGTAGTTCTGTTCTGGAGCAGCTAAACATCTTAAGTCCTGAACTCAAGAACAGTTTAGATGTAGCAGAATATATCAAAACTATTTTTTGATGTCTATTAACCTTCCAGGAAATGTAATGCACATGGTTGAAAACATTTAGAAACTTCGAGCGACAAAAAAGCTACTTTCACAACTATAGATAATTTAGGCGTTTTTCACCTTCCGATGATGTAATGAACACGTATAGAATAGGGTGTCCCAAAAAAAATCGATGTTCGAAAAGTCATGGTGCTCAACCCGGAAATGAAAGATATACCTGTCTGGATAATTTTTGTAGAACAAACCGAATTTCTAAAAAATCGTTTAGAGGTCGCGCCAGATCGATTTTTGAAAAATTAGCTTTTTTTAGGTAAAAAATCAAATATTGGGTCCTTTCACAATTTTTTTTCAGGGTCACCCATTTGTTTTATATTTTTTTATTTTTCTGTGGATCTTTGCCCTTATCCACCATAAATTAGTTTTTCGTATTGCGCGTTTTTACAGTCTGCAGAACATTTTAAATATCGAAAAATACACATTTTTTTGACGAATTTTCGCAGTTACTTCATCCTAACACAAAAAATATTTTTTTCTCGTTTGGAAAAACTTAGATACTACAAAGAGTTATTTATAACGAGTATTTTCATAAAAAAATATCCAAGAAATGTTGTTCTGGGGCTGAGATATTGCAGTTTTAGTAAATAGTCAAAAAGTGTACAAATTCGATACTTTTTCTTTACATGTTATAATTTCATCAAGATTGCACCAATATTTTAATTTAAATTAAAAAAAAATCAAAAGCAAATAAATGGGAATATTTTCTAGGTAACATAGCTTTTCTTTCGGATGGAGTTGGTTACCTGAATTACAGGATTTGGTCGGAGTATATGGATGGAGCCAGTTATAAAATGATATCACACCCAACAGTTAATATGTAGCAATATACAAGTAATCAGGTTTACTATGATCTCTTTATTAGTTTTGATTCAATCATAGGATGCTTTTCACGGCATACAAAAAATAAGGTAGGCTCAGCACGTATGTAAACATTCAGTTTGAATGTTTGAACATGTGTCGTCACTACTATCTTCGCACAAGCTGAACTGAGACGATGCTCTACGGTCTCAGCATACTTACTTTTGTACTCTAATATGTCGCGTTAAAATTTGCGTCACTTATGTGTGGACAAAAAATTGGATCCTCTGTTCTTTTCGAATGCCACATACCACAAATCAAAACGTAATACTTCTTTCACTTGTTTTACACTCAAACTGGTCAAGTGTAAACGTATGATAAATGTTAAAATACGAAAGGTCACATACTATACACAAACGCGCGCCAACAAACTCATGAACATATTTTTTCAGCTTGTCGAGCTACTGCGTATGGTATTTGAGCTATGATCCTACCCTAGGCTCGAACATCTTTGTTACAACTTTGTTGTACAAGAAATGTAAAACATTGTAAAACAGTGACGCATATTTTAAAGCCACATGTTAGAGTACAAAAGTAAGCATGCTGAGACCGTAGAGCATCGTCTCAGATCAGCTTGTGCGAAGATAGTAGTGACGACACATGTTTACGTTCAAACTAAATGTTTACATACGTGATGAACCTGCCTTGTTTTTTGTATGCCGTGAAAAGCATCCTATGATTGAATCAAAACTAATAAAGAGATCATAGTAAACCTGATTACTTGTATATTGCTACATATTAACTGTTGGGTGTGATATCATTTTATAACTGGCTCCATCCATATACTCCGACCAAATCCTGTAATTCAGGTAACCAACTCCATCCGAAAGAAAAGCTATGTTACCTAGAAAATATTCCCATTTATTTGCTTTTGATTTTTTTTTTAATTTAAATTAAAATATTGGTGCAATCTTGATGAAATTATAACATGTAAAGAAAAAGTATCGAATTTGTACACTTTTTGACTATTTACTAAAACTGCAATATCTCAGCCCCAGAACAACATTTCTTGGATATTTTTTTATGAAAATACTCGTTATAAATAACTCTTTGTAGTATCTAAGTTTTTCCAAACGAGAAATTTTTTTTTGTTGTGTTAGGATGAAGTAACTGCGAAAATTCGTCAAAAGAATGTGTATTTTCGATATTTAAAATGTTCTGCAAACTGTAAAAACGCACAATACGAAAAACTAATTTATGGAGGATAAGGGCAAAGATCCACAGAAAAATAAAAAATATAAAACGAATGGGTGACCCTGAAAAAATTGTGAAAGGACCCAATATTTGATTTTTACCTAAAAAGCTAATTTTTCAAAAATCGACCTGGCGCGACCTCTAAACGATTTTTAAGAAATTCGGTTTGTTCTACAAAAATTATCCAGACAGGTATATCTTTCACTTCAGGGTTGAGCACCATGACTTTTCGAACATCGATTTTTTTGGGACGCCCTAGTATAGAAGCTTTTTGGCTGACGAAAATATTGATTTTTTTAGCTGTAGATCTCATTTTAATTCGGTTCAATTCGAAGCTTCTCGGAGTTCTGTATACTGCATACTGCATTGCAAGGAGAGCAACGCCGAGGCACTTTTTTGATAGTGCATTAGGCCGATACAAATATTTAAAATCTATTTTGGCCCCCTCCCCCTCGGATTTTTTGTCAAAAAGTAATATTTCGAGGGGGCAACTAAATAAAATTTGGATAATTTTGAGGAATTTCAAAACATTCTTTAACAAATCCGAGGAGTTTTTTGATTTTATTCATTTTATTATTAATTTTTTATTATCCCCCCCCCCCCCTTTAACCCTTTGGAGACCAGTAGGACAAAATGTTAATTAAATATTTGCAACGGCCTTATGTGTGGACAAAAATTGGATCCTCTGTTCTTTTCGAATGCCACATACAACAAATAAAAACGTAATACTTCTTACAGTTGTTGTACATTCAAAGTGGTCAAGTGTAAACGTATGATAAATGTTAAAATACGAAAGGTCACATACTATACAAAAACGCGCGCGAACAAACTCATGAACATATTTTTTCAGCTTGTCGAGCTACTGCGTATGGTATTTGAGCTATGATCCTACCCTAGGCTCGAACATCTTTGTTACAACTTTGTTGTACAAGAAATGTAAAACATTGTTGCAAATGGATATTCGGTTGGCGGTCTTCAACAGCTAATAAATCATACAAAACATACAACATAAACCACTGGCCCGACGGCTACACCTTCAAAGTTCATTGACCTCCAGTTAAAAGACAAAACAACAACCTATCAATCACGGTTCTTGCTGCTTATTCCACCATTCGAAGATGTTGTGCACCAATAGGCAGATAACTTTACTGCGACCATAGGACAGAAATCCTCTATTCATCTTTCACACGCGTAACATCAACAGCAATTCTCATAGCAATTCATATAGTGACCGTTGTTCGTCATAGTTGGCAAACGGCGTGACCGACCACACCGACTCAACCAGCGGCATAAAATACTCATCAATTGTAGCCAATTTGTCACTCGTTCGTCAGACCTCTAGCGCCAGGGGGAAACGGTTAGGGTTTTTCTCGGAGGCAAGCACATACCGTGCGGTCGGTAATTACCGTACTTACATTTACGATAATTTTACAGGTGAACGTTTCAATTTTCCACAAGACAAACCAAAGAACCGTACTAATATCGGCGCAATTATAGCCAGAACCCGGTAAGCGATATCTGCGGGCTGCTCTAGAAAACAATTTTCCGGACAGAAAAACTTGTTTCCATTTAAATGACCGGTTCCTATGATTGCTCATTTCCAATTGGTAATTTGCCAATTATTGTTGACCGAGTTCATATTTTGGACTGTGCAAAAATTGGCAGGTTTTGTCCCGTTGAAAAATTGGAAAATACTCTCCTGACCTATATGACGAAATGATGAAATTGTGCAGATTTTGTTGACCACGTTGCGTTGTTGCTTTCACGTCTCTTTACCAGATTACGTCAGTTTCCTGCTTATGTATTTATGTTGTACAAAAGAAACACAAATAAGCAAAATTGAGGCAAACATAACAATCGAAAGAGATCGTCAAGTGATAGATCAATTAGACGGAAGCGTGGAACGATTAATAAGCACGTAATAAGGGTCTTTCGATCGATCCGTTATTTAGATATATTTTCCCAGAATTTCGCACAGTTAACCAATTGCAAAGTGTAGAGCTATGTTTTGAGTCGTTTACCTTTATGTTCTCTGCTATGGAAAAATAATTACAACGTCTTTCAGAACACCATCTCTTTAAAATCATTTAAACCTGGAGTCACACGAATTCCTATTTCTAATAACTGTTCTTCGAATCTCAGTGATAAGCCCGAAGTGCTTTCGTAGTGGTTATACTACACAATGCATGCAATTATAGTAAGAAGTATTTCCTAGTGCTTTACTAATATGAGTACACAGTTTAATTAAATAAACTCTTCGCCTTATATTAACCATCATTACCTCTTAAGCATCAATGGTATACTATACAGTATACAAAATTGTGTTTCCTACAAGATTCGAAAGTAAATAAAAAATGAACCGACACAATTGTTTATTTTGAATTGTTTATAGATAAGAGATGCATCTGCTGAGAATTACTACATTATAATTATAGCAAATCTTTTGCCAACGGACTATATAACTCCAATGCTTCTGATCCACAAAACTAATATGGAAATGCAAACTTGTTTTCGAGATACCTTATCCATGCGTTCTATTTAAGCACTGCATTTCCTCAGGAAAGTGCACAGGCCTCAAACGTTCCACCAGGCAGCGCAAGCGTGTTGTCTTCTACTTGCAGTAGTTAAATTGATTAGTTCGCACATCATGTTTGCGCTTAACTCTGCGACTTAAAACGTGTTGTTGGTAAACAAGTCTCGGTACAATTGCTTATATCGAACGACAACCTCTGCAGAGCCCGGGTGGCAAACTAGAGAGACAAGAGAAGGTGCTATGCATCAAGCTGCATCCAGTCGACTCAACACGCTTTTAGGATGCACATTAAATGGGAGTAAAATGCATGCATAAGAACCATGCAATAAGTACCAACCAACCTACAAATACGGTACGGACAGAGTGATGTGTGTCGAATGCCGTTCCATCGAAGTAGGACGGACTTTGCGGCTCTGTGTGGAGAAAATGGGACACCCGTGAATCCGGGAGTTGTATTGAATCTGGAGGTCGGACGCTCATGTTCACCCGTCAGGGGAAGGGGCTGTTTTTATTTTGGATGCATGAACTTGAAGCTGAGGTTGTGCTGTGGTCACGCACATACTCGAACTGAATGTGGAACCCTCGAACGCAAAGAGAGATTTCATTATTCGTTTCGTGGACACCAAAACGAGTTAAGTGTTGGTATCGGTATGCGGTAACTCCGCATTGTCGTGGGATGAGCTTTGGACTTAGCTTGAAAGTGAAAGAGGATTTTTGTGCAAGAGAACGAACTACAGGCAGCGACAACTTTTCTCTCATTACTGGTATTATTGCTCCCAACTGGAACATGACAATCTTGCAGCAGAGTTTTGAAATGTGGCTATATAATATTATATTATATTAAAGCATGTATGAAATCAAATTGCATCACTTTCAAAGGACGATAACATTTCATGAATTATACGAAATATCAAGTAGCTTTGAAAATATAGTCAAAGGAACAGGACGTGCGCGAAAAAATCTTGTCCAATCACCTGAAGAATCCACATCTTATGCAAAAATGTTAGTAATCCAAAATCGATCGAAAGATATTGGGCTAGAATAAAAGCAGAAGCTTCGGAGGTATCTAAAATTTTCTCATTACGAAACATAAAATGTTAATTGGCCTCTCGCGCCAATTTTTTGTTTTGTTTTTGTTTTTTTGTTTTTCGTTGCGTAAGAATATGTAAAAAAAAATCTACCTAAATAGAGTGTAATAGCATAATGATATTTTGACTGCTACGCTTTTTGAAACTTTGCGTTTTTGAACTTTTTATTTTAGCTGCATACTTTTTTAATACCACGAAATATATTGTCTCGGTGTTCATGCTGTATAACCTTAACCCTTTATAAGGCAGTGGCAACTATATTGCCACCAACAAATTATATGTTTTTCTATTTATCAACAAGAGCTCTACTTATTATTTCCCATGTAGTGGCTTTATTTGCTTTCTAGTAACACCCCAGATGAATTTGAGCTATAAAAAAATTGAAATGTTAATTTGAAAACAGTTTTTTCACGAACAAATCGTAAGTTTCGAGTGGAAGAAGGATTTCAGTTATATTTCGTTAAAAAAACGACAAACATATATTTTTTGCCGTTGGTATTAATTATTTTGATTCTCCTGTGTTAGATTATTACATGATTGGCGTGAAAAAACTTAACCCTTCTGAATATTTGATTTTTGGATTTTTTGGGAACAACAGCGCAATTTTTTTCACTTATAATGCGTTTTCCGACTAGGACTCTTCACCAAAAAAAAGCAACGTGCCTTGATTTGACTGGTTTTACGTAAAACCTAGTTTTTAAAAATCTTTTATTTATATGTTTGTTGCCTGTTTAATGTATAACAAACATACATTTGAGTTTAATACCATGTCAACATTGTGTACTATTGTTGTTTTTGTTAATTTATTGTTTAGATTCGTCTGCGTTATAAAGGGTTAACTCTCATTATTTCCTGGTATTATGATTATGGTGGTATTATAGTCCATATATATTTAGTTTATAGGAAAAATCGATTGTTTTGTCATACATGGAGGAATCAATAGCAGTTACTTTTGAATAAAGATGGAAAACTCAAATTTTATCGGTGTGGCATTTTGTTATTCGACGGTATTCAGTAATATATCTGTGCATAGCCTTACTCTCAAGCTTTCCTCACCATCTGATTAACTCATCACTAACTCACTTATTCACTGACTAAATAACGCACTCACTTACTCATTGGCTCACTTACGCTCTTACTTACTTACTCATTCACTCACTTACTCACTCGCTCACTTAAGCAGTCACTCATTCTCTCATACGATTATATCTTCATTTATTGATTTATCACGTTGGTTTTCCCATTTATTCATACTCTAATGAACAATCCATTCACTCGTTAGCTTACTCACTCTCTCACTCATTTGCTGACTCACTTATTCACTCACTCACTCACATACACACTCATTCAATCACTTACTCACTTACCCACCCACGCACGTGGGAAATTTGCACCACCATCAACATGCAGTTTGATCGGATTCATCGCTCGAAAAAATCTACAAGAAATCAGGGAAAAATTGGCATGGCAAAACTCGTGGAATTTGAGGTGACTGAGAAATTTATGAAAGCCAAGCTCGGTGTATGTTAAGGTCCTGTCTTCCTTAAAATTGTTTTTATATCACAATAACAAAAAAAAATCAAAGTAATTTGAGTGGTTTCAACAAATAAAAACATTTATTCCGGCTAGATTGGCAAAATACTCCCTACACGGGTACAAATCTATTCTCGAAAATGGGAAATATGACTCATGATTTCATGAATGTATCGCATTTTCATGTTATGAAAATACACCATGATTATGAATCATGATTTCATGATCTGTTTTTATGATCCGTTGCGATAACGCTTTGATGCGTTACGATTTCTCGCGCTTAGTTTCATAGGGGCGTAACTATATTGATCGATTCCTCTTAATCGATTTTATATTTTGTTAATAACTCAATTGTTTCTAAAGCTACAACCGTGATTAATGATTCTGGTGCAAGATACAACCATCCTTTATCACACCAAACCATTAAATCATCGACAAACTAGCGCAATCCGGTACAACAATAAAAAGAAAACATCGACGAAGAGAAATCGATCAATACAGTTACGCCCCTATGAAACTAAGCGCGAGATTTGTACTACCGAAGGCAAATCATAAAGACGACTCATGAAATCATGAGTCATCTGACCAGATTTCATGAATTTAACTCATGGATATGGGAGTTTTGATCATGAATGTGGGCTCAATCCATAATCGAACTGTAGCTCGATTCATGATATCATGAGTCATTTGATCTATTTTGTTTTTCTTTACGAAACCTAATTCTATTTTTATATCTTTTTTTGAATTGCTTATATTTCCAGGTGTTCTGAAGATTAATGATAACAATAGCACGTTTTGTCAAACCAATATTTGTGCCTTAACAACTCATTCTCACTCCCGTAGTTCCAGAGATAAAAGATGCTCTCTATGTCCTACTTCAAGAGCTGTCATGAATAGTTCACCAATTTACTCCTAAAAGCATGCGTTTACGGTCAAGAAACCATGCATTTATCTTTTGATGTACGTTTTTGTTCAAATCCAGTTATGAAAGATCTAAAACAAATAATCATTATGTGAGCCGCGAATACAAGATTTAAATAAATATTTGATCACTTACCAACAACTGGAAACATCAAATGGTGGCGTGTTTCATCTCATATAAATTGCTAATAAAAACAGAACACCACGCTTTAAATTCACAATAAAACATCATTATTTTTATACAATGAAACATTTTATCTCTTACAAAAGATATTTCGAATTTCTTTGAAAGCCAGACAAACTTTATGGACGCAGAAAATTTAAGAACACAATCTGACAGATACAAGTAACGCTAGTCGCAAACTTGAATTACGGTCATGTTTTGGGTTATTATGGCTCATGATTTTAGTTGATTCGTTCATGAATCGTGAGTCATAATCATGATTTCATAAAATAAGATGGTTCATGAAATAATGATTTCAAAATCATGAGAGCAGTAATCGATTTGTTTCCGTGTATGTGCGACGGCAGTGTTTTGGTGTCACGCCCAGGGAATCAATTGTTCTTGGATGCGCATGTGAAACAAGCGACGGAGATAATGACAAAGATCTGTAAAATTTTGACAGCAACAAAAATATTTTTGAAAGAAATATTTTGCAAAATTGAACTGGCCGTGCGGTTTGCTGCGCCGGTCGTCTGAGCGTATGGTATTGAAAGCCCTGAGCTCCCCCTCATGCAATTCACCCCGGCAGGGCGGCCTAGAGCAGAGTACTTCCACTTACTTTCGGATTTCGAATGGACAAAATGAGAAAAAGGAAAAATATATCAAATTTAAAAACCTTATATTCTATCTGATCTTCTGTCTCCTCGCTTGCCACGGCACTGGTCGACTCACTGATCTCGTTGGGGCCTCTTCGTCGACAGTAGCACGGCAGCGGCTGGCTAACTGGTCTCTCGCTTTCTTCTTCTGCTTCTTCTTCTTCTCCTCTCCTCCTTCTTCTTCTCCTTCTTCCATTCTCTCACTCTCACTCACAAGCCTACAAACTGCCACGGCAGCCGTCCTTAACTATTAGCTAGGGGGAAGAGCAAGCTCCTTTGTCGGATCCCCCCTAGCGACACTGGTGTGTAAATACACCGAACCTACCTACTCGCCGTAAGCAGTTCCAGTAGTGACCACGGTACACTACTACAGACGGTAAGCACCTTTTTACGCGTCTGTCTTCGTTCTCCTTGGCGATTAGCTACGGACGTGAGATATTACTCATTCGGCTGAACGTCCGTAGCGAGAACGACGAGTGTTTATGGATGCTTGACTGGGCCGCCGGGAAGCGAATTTTTCATTGGCGATTAGCTTCCCACTATGGCGGCGATCCAACGCCGCAGCTAGTACACGAACCGGCACTTTTTCCCCGGGAACCACGGAACTGTCCACCCGACGAAGTGGGAATTTGCCCTCCAGCTGAACACACGTCGATGGGAAGATCGCACACCCAAAAACGGCACATACTTTTCGGAATCGCAGTGGATTACTTCTCCGCACATGAGCAGCCCGAAATGTTGATGGGATGCAAATTAAACATCACTTTTTAAAATCAGTCACTTGTTTGAACCGAAAACTTTATATAAACTGCTATTTTTGCCCGAAAAAAAACTATTAAAAACTGATCGCGGAGCGAATGTTAACACCGGTACCGACAGCAGCAAATTAACAACTAGGGTGGCTCAAAAATAATTTTGCTCTGCCAGGCTCAGTCGATTATTTTTCTTATTTTGGGTGTCGTCCGATGGTTTAAATCAGTTTGAATAGGGGCTTATCGTGCACAGGTCGTTTCAGGTTTGTATGACAGTTGATATGGCGAGGTTGAAATTTACATTATTCTGATTGTGGCACTCCGTCATTGGGTGATGGTGAGGGGGGAGACCATATGACTGGATGAAATATTCAGGAGCTTTAACTCCATAGACAATGCATATTGAATGGTCGTTCCAATAGTTGGGAGTCAATTTTAAAAGAGGTTGCGAGTCTTTAGCATGATAATTAGGCTTCCCAGAAAGCATCAGTGAAACGTGTAATTCAACAAAATAACTAGAATTTGTCTGTGATATCTATCGCACCAGGGACAGATACTTCATACAAAAAGTGTGACATGGGGGTGAGCGGGGTATAAAATGCTATTTTTTGCGTTACGTAATCAATGGATCCTTCCTGCGGTGCGATTTTCTTCCAGTGAAGTCTCTGGAATGTTGATTTCAGCTATGTGGGTTCTCTTTTCGCCAGCGTTTGGAGGAGTAATGAAAGGTTTAGTTTCCCATACTAGTTTTCATACAAATATGAACCGGTTTGTGCTGTACCAACCAGTTTTTGTTCAATTCGGTTTCGGAATCGAGTGGAGTGCGAGATTTCTCTTGTTTCGGACAGCAGAACGATGGCGCGATCGGCCGAAATATTGTGTTCTGCTTTGCGCGGCCGGTAATAAAAATCTGTTCAGTGCGAGATTTCTCTTGTTTCGGACAGCAGAACGATCGCGCGATCGGCCGAAATATTGTGTTCTGCATTGCGCGCCCGGTAGGCCGGTTATGTTTTTTATAAATACGCCACCAATACTACTACAGTATATGACAGTTTTTATTGTACCAATACTTTCATAGCTTTGTTTTGGTACTCAACCCACCTTCACCATAATTGTAACTCGCAGGTTACAGTATAGTATGCGTATGTATATTGTGTATTATGAGCTGAGGATTCGATTAACACTTCAGTCGTGGAGATTCTTCGATAAGCAAAACATTTTTCACTGGTCTATTGGGTATTGTCCGTTGTCCTTCATCTTACGTAAGTGTTCAGTCTGGAAAACCATTGAATGAAGACGGTGAAGCTGTTTTTTTTTTCAATTCTCAAGAGCTTCAGGCATTTTCCTGATTGATTTTACAGATTTGATTTGGCGTTGATTTTACAGATTTTTTCGATCTTTACGGATCTATAGATGCTTCATATTTCACACATTTTCTGATATTGATTTCTGATATGTATAGCCGTCCGTAAAAAATGTCACTTATTCTAAATGCCTTTATCTTTCACAACCCAGTGGCCCTCATTAGCCTTAGGGTAAAACGCGTGGCTACAAAGCAAGACCATACTGAGGGTGGCTAGGTTCGATTCCCGGTTCTGGTTGCATTCGACGCAGAATCATATCCCATTGTTTCCTATTGGCCGAATTGGAATATGACCTCAAAAGTTATGACCAAAATACTTTTTTGAATAATGCACAAGAAAGGCACCATTATTGCTGGGAGCATTAATTAGGGTTTAATTGCGTAAACAAGGTAATAAAATTCGGTGGAAGGCAACTAAATAGGCTAAAATTTGATTGTCATCATGTCAAAATCATTAAGCCATTTGGCCGAAATTGTCATTCGACTATGTCGTTTGCTAAAACATGTCGTTTGGCCGATGAAAATAGAGAAAAGTGTGAAAAGTGTGAAGTGATTAATGTATGATAATTGAGAAGTGAGAGTAAGAGTCAATTTCCGCCGTATGACCCGTTCGGACAAATGGCTCTTCATGCCCAACGATCATTTCGGCCAATATGATTCCTCTTTAGAAATACTCGAGAAATCGAGACAATTTCCAAGACGAAAATTGCCTAGACCGGTACCTAGAATCTACCTTTGGAAGAGTCGCGTATTCTTGAGTTTATTTGTTGGGCATAGGGCAAGTTTTCATGCATACAATTATGCCAATCGACCATGATGCCAAACGGTTTTATGGCAAATAACTCCATGGAATTTCCATAGAAATGGGTTTGAACTTCCACGAAAAACTCGTTGGATTTTCCACCGAAATTCGTGGAAAGTTCTATGGGAAATGCGATGAAAATTCTACGGGAAACGTGTTGTAAATTTCTACTGGCAATTAATTGAAATTTCCACGCGATTTTTTCTGGAATTTTCATGATTAGAGTATCGGCCGGCAGGTACTTCAGCACACAGCTCTGAAGCCGCAATTACATCTTCAAGTTCGGTTACAACTAGCTGCATCGTACATTATCGAGTGAACACACGCGATAACGGAGGAAATTTGGCAAAATAATGTATCTATCTTTGGTTTTTGAAGCTGTGCCGGGAATACCATCCGTAACCCTAATTTGTGGGTATTTAAATTTTTGTGTTTTTTTTTTCAATTTTTATTTCTTATGTTGAAACTAAATGTTTATCATCACGCACCTACGTCTAACCAATGGAACAGGATTCCCCACCAGGAAAAGAAATTCCAAAACGAGTGATATAATAGAACAAAACAAAGATCTATCTACTTGGAAATAAAACCCGTAAGGTACTCTTGATGAGATGAGATCTAGCAAATAATGATTCAAAACATAGAGCGAGATGCTGATACTTTGCCATTACGCCAGATGCTGATTACTTGTACGAATGTGAAAACCAAAAAACATAACGTATCAAATAATCACAAGTTTCCGATAGCAAACATATTATAAGGGTAAACAATTGGGGAATTCTGAGCATAATTCAAGTGCCAAAATCAATGGAACCAAAACGATGGGAGGAAGAATAATTGCGTTTGTCTGGAAGCAAATTGATCATCCATAGGAAGCTGATTCGCCGGTGAAGGGTTCTTAGTTGTGTAGGTATTGCTCTTTTGTGATTCGATTCTTCAACAGATGTGGTTGAAGTCACGCTTGTCGGGAATTCGCCTCCACTTTGCATATTGAAGAAACCCGATTTCGAAGGTGGAAAAAATTGATAAACTTTTTCACGAACGTCTCACAGAGGGCTCATTAAAAACATAATTTTCTAAGAAATTCAGTGAGTGCTGTTTCATG
Organism: Armigeres subalbatus; assembly: GCF_024139115.2. NCBI lineage: Eukaryota > Metazoa > Arthropoda > Insecta > Diptera > Culicidae > Armigeres > Armigeres subalbatus. The sequence goes on along the minus strand of NC_085140.1, from coordinate 96,167,947 downwards.
GACGCTGGACACTTCTTTATGCAGGTATTGAGCTCGTTTTGCGCCAATGTCACATATAACACGTTTTTCTACATTTTTCGTCATTTCATCTTAAAGATACTGTACTAAAAATATGTTTGCTCAAAGTGCATTTTACGTAAAAAAAACTTGCTCAAAATATGTTGATTAAAAATTGGAAAAACGCTTTCATGGCTATTTTTGATGGATTTTTTTTGTTTGCTCAATGATACGATACGAAAAAAAAATATTATTGATATCAGTTTGGAAAACGAAACTAAGGTGAAGAATAGGACTGATAGTACTCTTGTGCAGAAGTACGACAATTTTAGTAAAAAATATTGACGTATTTTGATTATCATCTTGTACGGCGCAAATTGTTCGGCATCATTCATTCTAGGTGGAAATTCCCAATTTTAGAAATGCCTGTTTTATCATTTTTTTTTCAATAATACCACGAATCATGTTACTGTCTTGGGTTCTTTGATGCATTTTAATATATTCTCATTCGACCAATATCAATCTTCGTTTAAAGTAGATGTGTATAAATACATATTCATTCAGCAGAAAACGAATTTGATTAAAATACTATAATTAGCATTATATTGTGCCAGAACGTAAATATGCAAGTGCTGTGCACTACTCTGGAGTGGTATAACGCAAACAAGTCGCATTTGTAAAATATAAATCTAACGACCTTAGTCCAACGAAGACTTGAGTTGGAGAGAGTGTAGAGCGAAGATAAATGATGATTTAATTGGCCTGTTATATTGTATTGATGAGTATTTGACATTTACAACCATGTTAGGCTATCAATTGATTCGTTTTTTCAACCTCCGAGAAGGATGGAATAAGACATAATCTTTCAAACCAAGCCAAGCTTTCTATCTCAACAGATGAGCACATACCGCTTGCAAGTGTTTTCTTGTACCTTTACTAGTATACTGACCAAGATATCGAATCGACACACATCTTCGACGGGGGCAGCGCGCGGTGGACGTAATTTTCGATTGTTACATCAATCAAAACCACTTACAAACATACCCGCCCCGTGTACCCGCAGCAGACCAAAATGAATTCATTCGCGGCCACGGAGTAGGTTATCCACACCTACCGATTCAAGACGATGGCCTTTTCCCACCGTCATCTTCACACTTCCGCGCCGCATCACTGCTAATCATTTTCTTATAATTTTCAAACAATCCGCCGCAAGCTTTTCTCCATGCCACAGCTTCCCCTCCCCGTCGAACAATGTACACGATAATGTTTCATATGATAAATGATTTTTTTTTCCTCTCTCCTCACTTTTCCTTCCAGCAGCTGCAGCAGTCGACTCGTCTGCGATCTTGGAAAGCGTACTCTGCGTGGTCCGATCGAACCCCATGCAATGCATACGACAGCAGGCCGGCCGCGTGCTAGACAACTGGGAAGACATCCTCGAAATAAAAAAGCGCGAAATGATGGGTAAGTACCGGGAAATGCGAATAAATTGTGGGAACGCATGACCAACTCTGCAGTGGTCACATTCAGATACGCTCACCTTCGGGAGTTTACTTAAATGCCATTCCAAACTGCCACTGCACTAGAAAAGCATTGTTCAAGCGTGAAAGATTTATTGCATTTTTAAAGCTTTCCTATCTTTGACGCGAAAGAGCTGTTTGATTATCAATTGTTACACACCGCCTATCTTAGTGAGATGATTGCCGTTTTGAAAAGGAAATCATTAACTTCGGCATGTTTTCCTGCCTCATAAAACACGCACCTGCAGAAAATCATTCCTCATCTCTTTTGAATCGAAAAACAGCGAAAGACATTGGAAGCATGTGCAAATCTTTTCTCATTTCCATGGAATCGGTCCGAGCGGCAACATTTTTGCATTCATTCGGCGGGTGTAAAACAGCTGATATGGTGGATAGCGCAATAAGTGAGATAATGATGATGGTTTTGTATTTTAAAAGGGTGGTTAATTTATCGGAAATACCCAAGACAGATACCGATGCCATGGTTGGATCGACGCAAAGAAACAATTTTCCACAGATTGGCAGCGTTCACTGAATATTGCTGTGGCATTACTATTCAGGCATGTCTAGTTATAGGGATCAAGCATTTTAATTTTGTATAAAATAATAGAAATATATTTGCTGTAACCTAAATACGTAACCCAAAAACCTTCTCTAATTTTTCGCCAAAAGTAAAGAAGTTACAATCAAACTTTCGCTTCCTCTATAAATCGGTACCTTCAGTCCAGATAATGATAGTAATTTGTTACCATCTACTTGATGGAGTCAATTACTTGCCTGGGGAGTGCGTTCCCAATATTGCTCTTCTCTAAAAAATGGTCCACCACATACTTTGAACCTACGCGGTAGCATTGAGCAGTAAAGCAAAAGGTAAAAATTTCGTTATGGGGTCACATCTCCCACTTACCTATTTTGAACAACGACTACGGGGGTATACGTTTGACTCATAATTGATGAATAGGAAGCCGAAAACCATAAGTACGTCAATCAATGCAAAAATTTAATGGAGCACAAATGCACACTCAAAACTTAAGTGAAGATTGGTTATCTGTTTTTTTGCTATCCCAGATCAAATCTGGCGGTGCAGTTTGTATTATTATTACTTATCATTACTATTATTTATTGAGACTAATGCCGGAATGGACTGTGCAGTACGCAACAGATTTCTTCATTCCACTCGGTGCATGACAGGACAGGACGTCGCACAAATCATCTTTCAGCTGTTCGATCCACCTTGCACGTTAGGTACCTCGTCTTCTAATGCCCGTCGGATAGTCGTCGAGAACCATTTTCATTGAGTTTTTGTTCGATATTCGGATTACGTGCCGTAGTCGTCCAATTTTCGTGGGTTCGAGTCCCATCTAAGTAAAGTGGTTACCTCCAATACATTTTTCAAATTAAAAATCTTCCACATAATTTACATATTTACATCTGAGTTTCAGAACATTATAAATCGAAGTAGTCGATGTAAAAAAAATCTGAAAAAAATTGCAAACAACTCTTCGAAGAAATTCCAAAGAATTTCTCGATGAATTTCAGAACAATTTCTCGAGGAATTTCCGAGAAACTTCTCGAGGAAATTTCGAATAGTTTCTCGATCAAATTTTAAAGAATTTCTGAAGGAATTCGGAAAAACTTGTCTAGGAAATCTCGAGTAATTTGCCAAGATAATCCCAAAGAATTTGCGGACGATATTTCAAAGAATTTGCCGAGAAAATACCGAAGAAATTGCCAAGAGAGAATTTTCCAAGCAAACCCCAAATTTTTCCGAAAAATTGTTTGTCAAAAACTTCTGAAATATTTTGATGTTAGTTGCTGAGGAAATCCCACGTAATTTTTCGAGAACATTCCGGAGAATTTTCCGATGTAATTTTAAAGAATTTGCTGAGAAATTTAAAAGAATTTTCTGAGTAAATCCCGAAGAAATTTGGAAAAAATGAGAAAATTATTGTACTTATTATACTTCCGGAGAGTTTGTCGATGAACTTTCGAAAAACTGCGTAGAGAAAACTTTCGAACAATATTCCGAGGAAATTTAAAAAAATACGAGGAATCTGGAAGAATATCTGGAGACTACGATAACAATGTAAAAATAACTGAGGAGTGAGGATTTAACTAACTTGCCGAGGAAATCGCAAAGAACTCGCCGAAAAATTTTGAAGAATTTCTTGAACAAATTTCCAAAGAATTTTCCAAGATGATCTCAAAGAAATATCCAAGGAAAATTCCACAAACTTTCCTGAAAATGAATATTTTTATCAGTAGTAAGAAGAGTACGCACGATACGAAAGGGGGTCTACGAGCCTTCTCGTCGGTACTGGCCTCTTTAAAGGAGGCTTCCGAGCCTCTTGAAAGGAGGCTTCCGAGCCTCTTGAAAGGAGGCTCCGAGCCTCTTGAAAGGAGGCTCTGAGCCTCTTGAAAGGAGGCTGAGCCTCTTGGAAGGAGGCTTCCAGGCCTCTTGGAAAGACGCCGAGCCTCTTGAAAGGAGGCTTCCAGGCCTCTTGAAAGGAGGCTGAGCCTCTTGAAAGGAGGCTTCCGAGCCTCTTGAAAGGAGGCTTCTGAGCCTCTTGAAAGGAGGCTGAGCCTCTTGAAAGGAGGCTTCCAGGCCTCTTGAAAGGAGGCTTCTGAGCCTCTTGAAAGGAGGCTCTGAGGCCTCTTGAAAGGAGGCTTGAGGCCTCTTGAAGGAGGCTTGAGCCTCTTGAAAGGAGGCTTCCAGGCCTCTTGAAAGGAGGCTTCCAGGCCTCTTGAAAGGAGGCTGAGCCTCTTGAAGGAGGCTCCCAGGCCTCTTGAAGGAGGCTCCAGGCCTCTTGAAAGGAGGCTCTGAGCCTCTTGAAAGGAGGCTTCTGAGCCTCTTGAAAGGAGGCTTCTGAGCCTCTTGAAAGGAGGCTTCTGAGCCTCTTGAAAGGAGGCTCTGAGCCTCTTGAAAGGAGGCTTCTGAGCCTCTTGAAAGGAGGCTTCTGAGCCTCTTGAAAGGAGGCTTCTGAGCCTCTTGAAGGAGGCTCGAGCCTCTTGAAGGAGGCTTCCAGGCCTCTTGAAAGGAGGCTCTGAGCCTCTTGAAGGAGGCTTGAGCCTCTTGAAAGGAGGCTTCCAGGCCTCTTGAAAGGAGGCTTCTGAGCCTCTTGAAAGGAGGCCTGAGCCTCTTGAAAGGAGGCTTCCAGGCCTCTTGAAAGGAGGCTTCCGGGCCTCTTGAAGGAGGCTTCCAGGCCTCTTGAAAGGAGGCCTGAGCCTCTTGAAGGAGGCTCCCATGCCTCTTGAAAGGAGGCTCCCAAGCCTCTTGAAAGGAGGCTCCCATGCCTCTTGAAAGGAGGCTCCCAAGCCTCTTGAAAGGAGGCTCCCAAGCCTCTTGAAAGGAGGCTCCCAAGCCTCTTGAAAGGAGGCTCCCAAGCCTCTTGAAAGGAGGCTCCCAAGCCTCTTGAAAGGAGGCTCCCAAGCCTCTTGAAAGGAGGCTCCCAAGCCTCTTGAAAGGAGGCTCCCAAGCCTCTTGAAAGGAGGCTCCCAAGCCTCTTGAAAGGAGGCTCCCAAGCCTCTTGAAGGAGGCTCCCAAGCCTCTTGAAAGGAGGCTCCCAAGCCTCTTGAAAGGAGGCTCCCAAGCCTCTTGAAAGGAGACTCCCAAGCCTCTTGAAAGGAGGCTCCCAAGCCTCTTGAAAGGAGGCTCCCAAGCCTCTTGAAAGGAGGCTCCCAAGCCTCTTGAAAGGAGGCTCCCAAGCCTCTCGAAAGGAGACTCCCAAGCCTCTTGAAAGGAGGCTCCCAAGCCTCTTGAAAGGAGGCTCCCAAGCCTCTTGAAAGGAGGCTCCCAAGCCTCTTGAAAGGAGGCTCCCAAGCCTCTTGAAAGGAGGCTCCCAAGCCTCTTGAAAGGAGGCTCCCAAGCCTCTTGAAAGGAGGCTCCCAAGCCTCTTGAAAGGAGGCTCCCAAGCCTCTTGAAAGGAGGCTCCCAAGCCTCTTGAAAGGAGGCTCCCAAGCCTCTTGAAAGGACGCCCCCCAGCCTCTTGAAAGGGGGCTCCCAATCCTCTTGAAAGGAGGCTCCCAAGCCTCTTGAAAGGAGGCTCCCAAGCCTCTTGAAAGGAGGCTCCCAAGCCTCTTGAAAGGAGGCTCCCAAGCCTCTTGAAAGGAGGCTCCCAAGCCTCTTGAAAGGAGGCTCCCAAGCCTCTTGAAAGGAGGCTCCCAAGCCTGTTGAAAGGAGGCTCCCAAGCCTGTTGAAAGGAGGCTCCCAAGCCTGTTGAAAGGAGGCTCCCAAGCCTGTTGAAAGGAGGCTCCCAAGCCTGTTGAAAGGAGGCTCCCAAGCCTCTTGAAAGGAGGCTCCCAAGCCTCTTGAAAGGAGGCTCCCAAGCCTCTTGAAAGGAGGCTCCCAAGCCTCTTGAAAGGAGGCTCCCAAGCCTCTTGAAAGGAGGCTCCCAAGCCTCTTGAAAGGAGGTTTTCGAGCCTCTTGAAATGAGGCTTCTGAGCCTCTAGAAAGAAGGCTTCCGAATCTCTGGAAAAAGGTACATATGCAGTTTCTCAAACAAACGGTTCAAATGTCATCTTTTGTGTCGATCAGAATCTCTCATGTGTTTTCTTTTTAGAATTTTGGATCATTCTGCGGAAATATTCCAAAAGTGTCTTTCCTAGTTATATAAGTTGACGTACACTTGCCTAAGCGATTACGGAGAATAACCCAGAAAGGTTTTTTAGGACACCGCGTTTTTCAGAAATGGGCATGTTGGTTTCGCTAGTTATTTATTGCAAAATCAACAGAAACCCGTAAATGCATTAGAGGTCTTTATCCGCCATCTAATTAATGTCTGTATTTATTCGCTAACTTCCATTTGAAAACCAACTAACTTTCACGTGTCTGATACCCACCTTAACCACAACGTAGATATCCCCTGTTGACAGGTTTTGCCATTTTTTCCGCACTCCTAACGATGGACACTCGTTAGTAACGCGACCCTATCGCTTGTACCTGTCCCACCTGTGACGTATCCCATAATTTAATTCCCGTTAAGGAGTGCATCGGAACTCGCTCCGATAACGAGTTTTTTCTTTCTTACTGCACCGCGAACCAACGAAAATTGATGCTTCGCATGGGCGCATGAATCTTGTAGGCTTCATCAACGTAGTAATTCACCGTTGATCGTCCTTTCGGGACTGGTTCCCGAGTTCGCGCATCTTCCAGAGAAAACATTCCTTTCACACAAAAAAAAAGACAACAAATCGTGCCCGATTTTGGTTCCCACTGGGTATCGCTTTCAAATGCCGCGGAACTCGTCGGACAGGTAACGGATTTCACTGGCGTGGGGGAGCGGAGATACATGTTTTCATTTTCTTCGATCTTCAATGGGTTTGGCTGTTTGCTTCGGGGTATGACAACGACTACCGAAGAAGATCAGTTACCGCTGATAACCTTTCAAACGTGGAGAGGACGATCTTTCAACTCGGGGAGAGAGGCAGCCGAAGAAAAAGCGTCACAATGGCGAACACAAATGTTTCGCTCGGTTGAGACCTCCCCGGATGGATTGGGCATTGCTCCTCCAGGCACAAAAAAGGCACCCAATGACGAAGAACATTACCGAAGGTTTGTGTTTGTCGTCATGTGCACGATCATTCAAATTATTGCCATATCGATGTATGGCTGAAGAAGGTGCAAATGCAAAACCAATTGACTACGTTGGGCAGTAGTGGTGAGAGTTTGGCAAAAACCGAAAGTTCAATGAGCATGAGCATGAGCATGATGACCGTGCATTTCGTAGTTGCTACTCCGTGATCGACCAGAACAATCGCAATTGCACAGGGAACCAATGGATGGAAGCATGGGATTTGCTACATAATGAAAACAGCGACAAACAGACATAAAACATTGAATGTTCACTTATCGTATTCATCATCGTGCAAGCACTAACGACATATGTTGTTTTCACTAAGTTGGGCAAATCACGAACCAGATAGCGGTAGTGAGCTAACGTCAAACTCGGGCAAATCCGATGCGCGCGCCACGAGTGAACTAATGATTATTTAAACTGATCAGTGAATCAGTGATCGATTAATATCCAGTGTTGGTAGAATCATGCTCAAATCTCACTCACTGAAGCCTCTCAGGCTTTGGAATTCTCACTCATATGAATAAAACCCTAAGATTAATCCCTTAAGCGAAGTGAGATTTTTCATGTTCCCCTGTGAGGAAGTATTCTCACACAACATTTTTATCCGGATAGAATGACGGGTGATAAGTTCGTGAGCGCCGGCTCGCCGGATAATTTAGTTTTGATCCACCAAATTTTCCTTCTCGTCGCTTCTCCAGATAAATTTTACAAGCACATTCACAAAAAATAAAGAACCGCGACGGGATTCGACCCCAAAACAATTTCGAACTGTTTAGAGCGCCCACTATACCCACGCCACCACATAAACTGATTGAAAGTAGAAAGAAAAACTGCTGTATTGCACCTTCTACTTATGGTGGCGCATCGTCAGATTCAATCAGTTTGGAGAGGCAAAGTAAGCAGCATTAAATTAATAATATTAATAAATTAAATTTTGATTTTCGCGAAACATGGGAAGAGGAATAACAATTTTTCGCACCGTCGCTTGTGCCGGAGTTTATCGCATTGTAATTTATCCGGATAAAATGGATGGTGGAGCGATCTGTTGCCGAGTGAGTGAGTGAGAAATCCGAACCCTGAGCTTCATGCGCGAGCTGACTCGCTTGCGATTCTGCATGGAGAGCATCACGAATGAGTTTTTCACGCAGAATCGCATCTTTTCGCTCATTCGTCGAAAAATGATTTCGCTCTAAAAAGTGTCAAAACCCAATCGAAACGTATTTTATGTTTACGTATGGATTTATTATTTATTGTTTTAAGCAAAGATGGTTATTCCGATAAATTTAACGAAGAAGAACACGCAAAAATCACGCAATGATGCAAATCGCGAGTCGAATCATGGACGATTCTCTGGGCCATAAGTCGGGTAAGGTTTGCCTCACACTTGATGTGAATCGTGGATGAGATTTGAGAATTTGCGTTTTTTCCAACACTGTTAATATCTCACGAGTGTTATGTTTGTTTGTGATGAAACTACCAATACTTTCAATTCAATTGCTTGGATAGACTGTTCAAAACTTTTCGAAAGCCAAATTTGCCATTTGAAGGCTCACTTGTTCTAAATCTAAAACAGAAACTGAAATATTCGCATATCTCGTCCACTGTGCACGTTGAGCCGCGAAAAGGAAACACGTGGGTGACACGATCCGAGCGGGAAAGTTGTGGCCTTTTAATTGGACCCAATAAGGCGCAGTCTGGCAGAGTTGGAGCTTCTTCGGTTACCCAACGGTGCACGTTTCGATCGAACCGTCGCTCGTAGGTCGGAGAGAACAGGAATTTTTGGCGTGACAACAAATGCCGCTGGTGCTGGGACTGGGACTTTCGTTTCAACATCAGTAAGTACGATTATGTGATGTTGGCGAAGGTTATGGTTGCTGCAATTGCAAAGCGCTTTGTTTTGAATCCATAGGTAGCATTCATCGAGAGGGAAAGTATCGAAGACGGTTGAAAAATCAAGGAATGGCTTGAAGGAAGGAGGTGTCCCATGATTGTTTGGTTTTGGAAGGGTAATACGGGACTCCCCGTTGAGTATGTCGTGACATGTTTGGAAATGATGATCAAGGCATTTTCCGAACCGCTTGAGGTCAATGATCCAAACCGGTTCATGCTGACTGATGGAGAAAGATGCCGCTTTTTTCACCATGCATTGCGCGCTTCAGTAAATAATGTCATTTATTTAATGGATTCTTTTTAGTGTTTTTCATATAAGTTCCTATGAGAATTGAAGATTCCACTTTTAATGATCTCAGGTTTTGTTTTTGTGCCATGTGATTTGAATAATAATCAACATTGGCGTAACTAATGAAAAATTCTAGGGGGGCTAACTTTTTTTTTTTAACTTTTCTAATTTACAACAAATAAGACAGAAAGTTTACATACCGACTCTTTTCGCCAGCTTTCAATTCAGTGCACAATGGGGAAATTCGATTCCAAAGGTGGAAAAAATTGATAACTTTCTTCACGATCAACTTACAGAAGAGATCAAGAGCTTATTCGAAAGGGAATTTTGCAAAGAATTCAGTGAGTGCTGTTTCATGGACGTGGAACGCTTCTGTATGTAGTTATCGAGCTCGTTTTGCCCTAATGCCCCATATATCGCGAGTTTCCAAACTATTTGTCATTTTATCTTTAAGACATTGTTCTAAAATTGTGTTTATCTCTTCACTGTGGATCCACAGAAGCGCACTAAATATATTTTGTTGGTAAAAGTTGGAAATTTAAGGGATTTTGGGGTCAAATAAGCATCAAAGTGCATTTTATGTGCAATTTTCATGTATTCTGTAAAAATAGTAATATTTACAGATAAGTGTTGATATTATTGTCTCAAAGTGTTGAACAGTTGTAGGGGATTTGCCGAACAAAAATTAATGAAATAAATCGTTTCACAAAAGTTTTATTTGGTTATTTATTGAGTAAAAAACGAGTTTTAAAAACTTTTGAATAGCACCGATGCCAAACATTTCCAAACCATACCCGATCGCACAACTAGACAAGAATAGTCATATGTTATGAGTCTTGATGTGATCATAGATAGGAGGTGATGGGAGATACACTTTTTTTACCTTTTTGCCCAAATTCCCCTATGAAGCAATATAACTCAATGATTTTGAGCAAGGAAATGATGTAGTATTGTTAATTTAATTGATATTTTCCAATGATATATTTAAAATAACAAATAATCATATAATTCATTAAAAATATTGAATTATAGGGGATTTAGGGGTCATACAGCTCATTTAATGTAATTTTTTATTCAAAATAGCATAACATTTTTCACAGACGATGCACATAGAAGATAAAGTGCTTATTCAAGAGGGAGTTTTCCAAGAAGTTCAGTGAGACATCTTTTATAGACGTGAGACACTTCTGTATGTAGTTATTAAGCTAGTTTTGCCCCAATGTCCCATACATCACAGTTTATCAAATTTTTCGTGCTTTTATCTTCCAAGTATTGTACTAAAGATGTGTTCTCCTCTTCATTATAGATCAATAGAAAAGCACTATACATATTTTGTTGGAAAAAGTTGGAAATTTAAGGGATTTTGGGGTCAAATAATCATCAAACTGCATCTATGTGAATTTTTCATGTACTCTGTAAAAAATAATAATACCCAAAAAGTCATTTGCACTATATTACGTCGAATGATCATTTAGGGTTAATTTACGGTGATTTAAAAACTTGTAAGCATTGATGTAGCTCTACATATGGTCAATTTTGGCGAAATCTACAACCTATTGATTATTCAGATAATAGTTTATATTATTGTCATAATTTTTTTTAACAGAAATTGATACCATAAAAAACAAATATCCATATATTACATTAAAAATGGATTTTTAAGACATTTTGGGACAAATAAGTGAAAAAATTAATTAATTATGTATTTAAAAATCTAGTTGGTATCTAGTTGTGCAAACGGGTATGGTTTGGTATGAGATTTAAAAAATCGGGGTTTACCCAATAAATCACAAAACAAAACACTTGCGAAATGATTTACTTCATTAGTAACTGAAAAATGAAAAATTCACGTAAAGTGCAATTTAATACTTATTTGACCCCAAAATCCTTTAAATTTTCAACTTTTACAAACAAAGCATGTATAGTGCTTTTCTATTGATCTATAATGAAGAGGAGAACACATCTTTAGTACAATACTTGGAAGATAAAAGCACGAAAAAATTGATAAACTGTGATGTATGGGACATTGGGGCAAAACTAGCTTAATAACTACATACAGAAGTGTCTCACGTCTATAAAAGATGTCTCACTGAATTTCTTGGAAAACTCCCTCTTGAATAAGCCCCTTATCTTCTATGTGCATCGTCTGTGAAAAATGTTATGCTATTTTGAATAAAAATTACATTAAATGAGCTGTATGACCCCTAAATCCCCTATAATTCAATATTTTTAATGAATTATATGATTATTTGTTATTTTAATTATATCATTGGAAAATATCAATTAAATTAACAATACTACATCATTTCCTTGCTCAAAATCATTGAGTTATATTGCTTCATAGGGGAATTTGGGCAAAAAGGTAAAAAAAAGTGTATCTCCCATCATCTCCTATCTATGATCACATCAAGACTCATAACATATGACTATTCTTGTCTAGTTGTGCTATCGGGTATGGTTTGGAAATGTTTGGCATCGGTGATATTCAAAAGTTTTTAAAAATCGTTTTTTACTCAATAAATAACCAAATAAAACATTTGTGCAACGATTTATTTCATTAATTTTTGTTCGGCAAACGTTTGTCAATATCTGTTCAACACTTTGAGACAATAATATCAACACTTATCTGTAAATATTACTATTTTTTACAGAATACATGAAAATTGCACATAAAATGCACTTTGATGCTTATTTGACCCCAAAATCCCTTAAATTTCCAACTTTTACCAACAAAATATATTTAGTGCGCTTCTGTGGATCCACAGTGAAGAGATAAACACAATTTTAGAACAATGTCTTAAAGATAAAATGACAAATAGTTTGGAAACTCGCGATATATGGGGCATTAGGGCAAAACGAGCTCGATAACTACATACAGAAGCGTTCCACGTCCATGAAACAGCACTCACTGAATTCTTTGCAAAATTCCCTTTCGAATAAGCTCTTGATCTCTTCTGTAAGTTGTTCGTGAAGAAAGTTATCAATTTTTTCCACCTTTGAAATCGGATTTCCCCATTGTGCAGTGGCTTGACAATTCCTACGATCTTTCAAACGGCGATCTGACCACAACAAACTAACCTCTCTTTTCTGTTAGAATAACTTCTAGGATGATTTAAAAAAAATCAAATTTACATCCCAATACAACTTACTGGTCGTTAATTTTCAATTTAGTTAAAAAAAATTGCAACAAATTAACTTATAGGAGCATTTGTTTACACATAGGAACATTTAACACATCTTTTCTCTCAGTAGGTCTGTTTCACGCCTACTGAGACATTTTCACTGGTTTCATTGCTGCAGCGACAATAAGAGTTTAGAGAATTAAATAGTATGCAGAGTTTCTAAAATCCATCTGAAAGAATACAAAGTTCTTTCTTATTCAACTTTTAGTTACCTCTACTTGAAATCTAAGAGTTTTACCGAACATTTCTCAAGAATCCTACAGTGATAATAATGCGCTGCAGCTTTGAGGATTGGTATTAGTTAGGAAGGTTAAAATCATACGCTCGATTTAGATAACAATTACTCACAAAACCATGGAAAAACTTGAAAATCTCAAGAAATTGTCCATTATCCATTAAGTACTTGTTCATTTTTCATTTTCATTTTCATTTATTTAGTTAACATCTAAACAGATAACACTGAATCAACAATTTGACGCCACAATGCACGGTTCGAGACCGCATCTCTCCATCCTCGGATACGCCCGGATACGCCCCTTCCACAGATGATGCGCCTTCGTATTTCACGACTAACGTTGTTGTCAGCCGTTAGCAAGGATCCGAGGTAGACGAATTCCTCGACCACCTCGAAGGTATCCCCATCTATCGTAACACTGCTTCCCAGGCGGGCCCTGTCGCGCTCGGTTCCGCCCACAAGCTTGTACTTTGTCTTTGACGCATTCGTACTTTAATACGACGCATAAAGTACTTGTAATACTAATAAATAATATATTTTTTAATTCATTTGTTGATGAGGTATTTCCTTTGGTATTTCATAAGTTATAACGTGTTTTGAGGGGTCCAGATTTTGTCATGAGCAAGCCTTATAACAATTGCTCGAAGTTCAAAAACTTGAGCGAATTGATTCAACTTGCTGTAGTGTTTCGAAGAGAGGGATTGGATAATGAAGATAATCCTTTCTCTGCATTTATCCCTGTACATAATTAGTGGACTAGATATGTGCAATACTTATACAAAGTGATTATACGACAATTCCCCGAATAACACTTCCCCGAATGCAATTTCCCCGAATAACAATTCCCCGAATGTAACACTTCCCCGAATGTAACATTTCCCCGAGTGTAACAATTCCCCGAATGTAACATTTCCCCGAATGCATCTCCCTTCTTTTTGAGTGCGGCACAAGGCGATGGGTATTAAGTAAGCCATGCGAGCAAAGGCGTATGATTGTCGATCCGGTGGTTGCGAGTTGCATAATATGCTTCAGGGTGAGAAGCATTGTCGGCTCCTTGTGCACAGCGTATCCATTGTACTTGCTACACAAGACATTCATGCAACTGGCATAACAGAGGAAATGTCTTCTTGAAATGAACGCGTTTGTCTGGCATAAGACGACGGTAGGAGATAATTCTTTCTTTAGATGATAGCATCGCTCGGTATTAGGGGAAAGAAAGTGATAATGTCTTCCTCAAATGAACACATTTGCCCGGTATAAGGCAAAGAGGATAGATAGTCCCTTCTTTAAATGAACTCGTCTGGAATAAAGTGAAAGAATGAAACAACGCCTTCTTTAAATGATCGCGTCCGTCCGGTGTAATGAGAATGGATGAGATGATTCTTTCTTTAAATTAAGGTCTCTCGAGATTCTGTCCAAATTCTGTCCACAATAAAGCAAAAAGAGAAGATATTTCGTTTACTAAGCAAGTACACTGGATTCTGTTTTTACACGATTTACATTTTCTTATTTTTCCACTTATCCTGAATGTTTAACGTATATTAATTACCATGTTATTTTTTTTGGTTTATTCTGGATTTTTTGAAACATGTTGCGAAGGTATAATGAATGATTGATACGAAGCAATTATATGTTTCAAAACTGCTGTTATATTACACCACACTTATCTGAGAAAATGCTAATTTGTTTAATATAACATTCTGAAAATGGCATTCTTCCAAAGGTCATTCTGAAAAAGGTAGAATCCATCAAAAGTCATACCGCGAAAGTTACAGACCGCCTAATGCTATATTGAGAAAATTAATTCAGCAAAATGTTTTTTGGTGAAATATAATATATTTAATACATATTGCGTAATAAGGGATCTTATATATTTTTTTCCTTATTCTGGCCAAATTTGCCTGCATCAAAATAAGAGATCAGATTAGTCCTTATTCTCATTCTCAATTCATTCATCTTTGCATTATTTCGAGCTAACGCCTATTTTTGAAGGACCACATCTACCGTTTTCTTACTTTGTTACAATGCCTTCTTTTAAAGAATACATCACATCCCTCATTACCATATTCAGGACAGATACATGTTATCAAAGAACGAATAATAACATTCATTATCTGGTGAAACACCCACTGAAGAAGGAACACATTTACCATTGCATTATTCCGAGCAGATGCATTCTTTTTAAAGAAGGAATCACATTCACCATTGCCTCTTTCCGGGCAAACGCATTATTTTTGTTTACAAGGATTCACATCCATCATTGCCTTATATATTTGAAGAAGTTATATGCAGGACATGAGTATGATTTCGAAGATAGGAAAAAAAATTACAAACAGGCTTTCAATCCGAATTGCAGTTTGAAACTATTTCAGAAAAAAACTACCTTAGAAAACACTGTACTATCTTTATAATTCAACAACACATCTTGGAGGATCAATAACTACAAATACTACCAAAGGCCATTCAGCTGATAATCTCCAATAAAACACTCTTGAATGTATCTTTGAACACTGCTTTTTCGGACGCATACAGTCGATTACGAAGATGTGTTTGCAAGAGCTATTTTATTTTCGGGGAATTGTTCCATTCGGGGAAATGTTACATTCGGGGAATTGTTACATTCGGGGAAATTGCATTCGGGAAGTTGTTACATTCGGGGAAATTACGTTCGGGGAAATTGCATTCGGGGAATTGGTTTTCGGGGAATTGTCATACAATCATACAAAGTTACAAATTTTCTAGGGGGACTAGCCAGATCCTAGGTGGGGCTATAGCCCCCCTAGCCTCCCTGTAGTTACGCCAATGATAATCAATTTATGGCTTGGTTGTATATTAATCTTAAAGATGTGTTCCTATAAAAAATCCTGATCATGAGAATTTCTGAAAGAGATCGGTGATAACGGTGATAACTCAAACGGCAACAGAGACTATGTCGAAAGACTTGATGACCTCTACTCTGGCCGCTACGAGCTGTGTGGTTTGACAGCATGCGAGGATGCCCTACCAAAATAACTATGTGCTACTCGAAGCGCACTAGTCCACGTCTTGGTGTTGGGAGGGACTCTCAACATGGGCGGGGCGTTGTGATTCAAACAAAATTCTATAGAATAAACCGTGTTTGACTTTATGGCTTTCAATTCGATCTGTACGATGAATTATCGTTCGGAACACGCAAAAAAAGCGTTCCGGAATTCATGAACCAGCAAAACTACGCAGTGATTTATATCATGTTTTCCAGAACGTTCAGATTATTTTGCGTTGGTCTATGAACGCAAAATAATCTTTTGTTCGAGTGGACGACCCGCTCAAATGTCAAAATCTTTCGGGTGACTGAAATCGATGAACCCCTGCACAGGTCTTTTATCAAACGGGTTGGGTTCTGTGCATAGGTTCATTATTTGACGTGTGAGCGGTGCCGGAATTCATTTTGAATGAACTCGATGTATGAAGAAGTGTTCATTTTTAGTAAACAGCGCACCGCTAA
Source organism: Armigeres subalbatus (assembly GCF_024139115.2). Taxonomy (NCBI): domain Eukaryota; kingdom Metazoa; phylum Arthropoda; class Insecta; order Diptera; family Culicidae; genus Armigeres; species Armigeres subalbatus. The sequence continues at coordinate 96,151,774 of NC_085140.1, read as the reverse complement.
AACATCATTGTGTTTATTCGGTGCACGCCCTCATACGCTAGGAGAAAAGTCGAAAAAGAAAAAGTAGAATCACGAAAAAAAATGCAATTCCCTAAATAATTTAAAAAATTTCAAAACGATATGTATTTGAAAATGATTTGGAGCACCAGGTTAGACTTTTGATTGTCTACATCTTCTTCTTCTTTTATATATAAAAATGAGTTTGCATTTGCTTTGAGGCAATATAACTTACGAATGGATGGAATGATTTGAAAGATTTTTTCACCAATCGCTTCGGTTTGTGATTAGCTCTGTTTATATGTACCAAAAATTTGGTGCCTTCGAAGGGATGAACACTTTTTCATACATCAAGTTCATTCAAAATGAATATCGGAACCGGTCAAACGTTAAATTAATAAACCTATGCACAGTCCCTATGTGCAGGAGATCATCAAACTCACTTACCTAATGGAATTTGACACTTGAGCGAGGTATTCACTCGAACAAAATTTGATTTTGCATTCATTAAAGGACCCGATCATACGTCATAATTTCTTTGGGGAGTTCATTTTGCGTTGGTCTATGGTCCAATGCACCGAATGAACACAATTACATTTGAGACGGGCGCTGTTTACTAAAAATGAACACTTGCATGAACTCGATGAATGAAAAAGTATTCATTCTTAGTAAACAGCGCACCGCTCAAACGTCAATGATGAACTCGGTGCATTGGACCATTCGACAGTTCTGTTGTTTTTATTTTCTCGGAAGGTAATCCGGTAGTTTTGTGCCAGCGTAAAAGATAATGTACTGAATCGTGGGGAAAGCTATCAGTCCTCGACGTTTCCACCGAAGGCTACGAGAGCCAATCGTACGAATTCTAGGCAGGAAAAGTACACCTATTGACGTAACCTAGTAGTTTGTCTCCAGATCAGTTTTATCCATACTCATACAAGAACTGACAGTCACCCTCGTTGGAGAAATCTCTAGAAGGGAACGGATAAAAGACATTTGGTTGGAGAACGGAACCCTCATCCATGAACAGCTTCGGATCTTGCACCAATGCAATGGATTGACAAACAAAAACGCGACATGGAGTTGGAATTCAGGAAGGAATGATGAAAAAGAGGCATATGATAAGAAGTGCAGGTTGTTGCTAAAAGAGGTGCGAGCAGGTAGAAGCAGGTAGAAAAGTCGATGAGACAAGTGGATAGGGAGAAAGCATAAGATGGAGTGAATGTTGACATGGGTTACGAGGATGGAATCAAGATACGTCGAAGGTCAAGGAAGCAGTGTTTGAAAAGGAAAAGCACGAGAAAATCGATTCTTGGGGAATCATACCAAGAGAAGTGGACCCAGCAAAAGCGAAACAGTAAGACTTTCGAGAAGCATGCGCGAAGTTTTTAACACCCAATGCGGTAAAGAGCGCACCAGTTCGGAAGGACTTTTCGGTTACTGTGTGTTGGTTGGAGTGTGATTCCAATAGATCTTGGGGATCAACCCTGGGTCCACTGCTGTGAAACGTGTTGTACGATGGAGTGCTTCTCTTGCCAGGAGTCAAGTTTGTGTGATTTGCCAAAGACCGTGCACGGGGAGTCTCTCGAGGAAGTCGAATTGACTGCAGTATATTCCATCAGTCTCGTCGAGGAGTGGTTGCGGAGCGAAGATACAGTTGTCAAGAACCGGAAATCTTAGCAGGAGGCTTAAATTAGAGTGGGCTACGAAATGGTGAATTGACAGCCGGGAAGGAGCGCCTAACATAGCTCTAGTCCTCACAAGTTCCAATACTCACGCTTCCACGGGTCTTCCGATGACAATTGACCGCCAGCTAAGGGTTGCTGTCCTTCTGACATCAGCTAGAGTGTGAGGGTGCGTCCGCGTCCTGTTGGGTCTGCCTAGGATGTGGTGGGGTTCGACAGTGGGCTCTGTTGAATTTCTATAAAAAGCTGCATGTGTCCACAAGCAGGCCCTATCAAAGCGACCGTGTTCCGCTCAAAGCGCATTAGCCTAGTCCTGGTGTTGGGTGGGACTTTAAACAAATTTGACCCGACTGATCGAGCGTCTGTTCACCAAGGAGGTGCGGCTTCAACAGCGTCTGTTCTGGCATCCAGTGGCTGAGTATGAAATGCTATTCTCCGGAAGCTATACCTAAGATGGCAGCCCGATCCCGGTGGATAGGGAACTTTAGGCCAACAACCTACTGTTCCCGAAACATTAATTTGTTCGAGAATCCGATAATGAAAGAATCTTCTTCTTCTTATTGGCATTACATCCCCACACTGGGACAGAGCCGCCTCGCAGCTTAGTGTTCATTAAGCACTTCCACAGTTATTAACTGCGAGGTTTCTAAGCCAGGTTACCATTTTTGCATTCGTATATCATGAGGCTAACACGATGATACTTTATGCCCAGGGAAGTCGAGACAATCTCCAATCCGAAAATTGCCTCGACCGGCACCGGGAATCGAACCCAGCCACCCTCAGCATGGTCTTGCTTTGTAGCTGCGCGTCTTACCGCACGGCTAAGGAGGGCCCCAATGAAAGAATACGGACTGATTTTACGGTGACGACTCTTAACGCGAAACAACGGACACGAATAGGAACATGGAACGTTTTAACCCTAGCCCAGTAGGGTTAATGGGCACAACTTGCCAATGAGGCACGCTGCATGAAACTTGAGATCCTGGGACTGAGTGAAGTCCGTTGGCTAAACTTTGGAGAACACAGAACGCCGTCAGGACAAGTTCTGCTAAACTCTGGTTAACGAGGTGAACACGCTCCCCGGCATCGCGGATTTGGCTTCCTACTAAACGCTCAGGCACACTCTGCGCTTATGAAGTGGGAACCTATAAGTGAAAGGATAATCATTGCCAGATTTAGAACACAGGTCCGAAACCTTACTATAATCCAATGTTATGCGCCAACCGATGCTGCCGATCTGCAAGACAAAGAGAACTTGTACAGTCAACTCAATGTCGTTGTAGATAGAATTCCGAAGGGTGATATCAAGATCTGTTTGGGCGACTTCAATGCGAAGATCGGATCCGACAACTCGATAATGTACTGAATCGTGAGGAAACATGAGCGCAATATGGGACGCCATGGTCTCGGAGAAATGAGCGAAAACGGAAAGCTGTTCGCAGAATTTTGTGGTAATAGCGATATGGTGATCAGGCGATCGCTCTTCCTTCATCGACCGGTTCACAAGGTGGGTCTCCCGCGACGGCTTCACAGAAAATCAAATCGACCATATCTGCATCAGCCGAAAATGGAAACGGAGCCTTCTTGATGTACGGAATAAACGTAGTGCCGATATAGCGTCTGATCATCACCTCCTCATCGGCGAAATACGCCTACGCATTGCGCGGATTCGTCGGCAGGAGGAGAGAGCTGGACGACGGTTCAACACACGCCGAGTGGAATATGTCACGGTGAAACGGTCTTTCGTTGAAGAACTAGAGTCGCGTGCTGCATATATTCCGGAAGGTGGCAGCGTGGAAGACCAATGGACCGCCATCAAGAATGCCTTCATCGCCACCAGCGAAAACAATCTGGGCGAACTGCGCACCCAGAGAAAACAATGGATCTCCGATGAGACCTGGAGGAAGATAGAGGAGCGAAGAGAAGCCAAAGCCGCGATAGAGCGATCAAAAACCAGAGGAGCCAAAGTCTTAGCCCGACAACGATACTCGGTTGTTGAGAAGGAAGTAAAACGCTCATGTCGACGGGACAAGCGAGCGTGGGCAGACTCTCTGGTCGACGAAGGAGAGAAAGCCGCAGCAACCGGGGAAATTCGCCTCCTCTACGATATCTCACGACGCTTAAGCGGGGCGAAGATGAATGCAACTATGCCTGTGAAAGACGCGAATGATCAGTTATTGACCGACCCAACTGACCAGCTCAAACGCTGGTTCGAGCACTTCGTACAACTTTTTCAAGTGCCAGCCAGGCCATCACCACCTCGGCATGATCTGCCTAGGATCCGACGTATAACACGCGTCAATACCGAAGCTCCATCACTGCTAGAGATTCAAACAGCCATCCAAAGCATGAATTCGAATAAAGCCCCAGGGGTCGATCGCGAATAAAGCCCCAGGGGTGACTGTATGCGATAACTGGCGAAGCATTATGTTGCTGTGTACCGTTCTCGAAGTTCTATGCAAAATCATCCTAGCCCGGATTCAGGAGAAGATCGATGCGACTCTCCGGCGACAGCAGGCTAGGTTCTGTGATGGAAGATCCTGTGTGGACCGTAATGTCACGCTTCGTATCATTCTGGAGCAGATCAACGAATTCCAAGAGTCCCTTTACCTGGTATTCATTGACTACAAAAAAGCTTTCTACCATCTCAATCACGAGAATATATGGGGCGTCCTGAGACGCAAGGGGGTTCATGAGAAAATAATGTAGAGTGCTGCACAATGGGGTCTTGTCCGACCCTATCCGGGTCGTATCTGGTGTGTGCAAGGATGCATTCTATCACCATTACTGTTCCTCATCGTTATTACTATTCCTCATCGTTATCGACGAGATTCTGATAGATGCGATTGGCCGTGAACCAAACAGCGGGCTGTTATAGCAGCCTATAACAATGGAGCACCTAAACGACATCAAATTGGCTGATAACGTTATACTCCTCGCGCAACGGTGCTCTGATATGCAAAGTAAGCTCACCGACCTTGCCGAGCGCTTTTTTTCGGCGGGTTTAGTCATCAACGTCAACAAAACCAAATCGTTGGATGTGAACATGGTGACTCCTTCCAGTTTCACAGTACCCGGGTAGCCAGTGGAGAATGTTGAAAGCTTCCAATATCTTGGTAGCCAAACGGCGTCAGACGGCGGTACCAAGATCGACATAGACGCACGGATCAAGAAAGCAAGAGCTGCCTTTGCGAGTTTAAGAAATACGTGAAATCTGTGCTGTTATACGATAGCGAAACATGGTGTGTATCAGTGGAGAACACTCAACTGCTGCAGGTATTCATCAACAGATGCCTGCGGTATATAATTCGGGCCTGGTGGCTCCATAACTGGATCTCAAACAACGAGCTCCATCGTCGTTGTCACCAGAGGCCGATAGCAACAGAAATTCGGGATCGGAAGTGGGGCTGGCACTATGGGGGATCCCCATACAAGCGAGCGGTCAAAAATAAAATTGGACTTTTAAAGTGATTTTCCACTTAGTTTTAGCTGTGTATGGTCGAAATAGCATGAATATACAATTTCAACCCCCCTTTGGGGATCGTCTATGAATTACGTAATTATTTTTTCATAGGTTCGATTAACGTGACAAAGCAAACCTATTTGGGAAGTTGAAATTTCGTGCGTTTTCTTAAGGAGAAGGAAGGGGCTGTACAAAACTAAGTTCAGCAATTTATGGACATTATGGCGGCGATCATGTTAAATGACATTAATTTCATGACATTCCGTGATATTTTTTGTTCTCACTCTCATGCCTCACAATTTGTATTTAGAACAATTTGTTTGACAAAGTACTAGGATCTGAAGGATCATAAAGCATTAAATGTTAATCAAATAATCAGAATTGAAAATAACTTTTGAAAAAGGGTATTAGCAAATTAGAAATCGCAATCCCATGACATTTTACGTGTACAAGTTATTCAAAAATGAGATTAATATATTCTCAAAAATGTGGACATTCATTGTGGAATGTAAGAATGCTCCATTCTTCCGAAAAGCAAAATTCTTTTAATTTAAATAACAACACTATTTGAATTACTTTTGATTTGTTTTCATGATTTCTACAAGTTATATACAGCATCATTCTTTTTCTGTGTCAAGGTTTAAGTCTTCAATGATATTTTCTTCAATTCCATCAACGATGGAAGATGAGATAAATTCATCTAAAGTATTAGAAGATAAAGAACTTTTGAAAATCTTCAAATATTACAAAATTACGCATGGCATAAGAATAACTAAGTGAAAAATTTTTTCCAACGTCTCCTCGTTATCCAAATCGAGCTTAAAATGGATCTGATTCATGTAAGGCACGAAGGAAAATGTCAACATTTGCCTCTCTTGATCATTTTCTTGCATTATGAGTTCTAAATTTCTTCAACTGTTTATATTGACTTTCCGCTGGTTGTTCAGCCAGTGAACCTCAAAGTGTAGATGAGTGAATAAATATTTCCCTACCATTAGCCAGACATTCATGAACACTAGCAGGAATTTCATACGCTCCGTTCTAACTAAGATATTGTTCGTCTTTACTTTTGCAATAAACATGTCGGGAATTATTGATTCCAGGAGATTTATAAATATTTACATATTATGAAATCTCATATTTAGTTCTCCATCAGTAGCTAATGAATAGCTCAGAAAATTAGGTTTAGAGAATGACTCAAACCACTCAAGCCCCAAACGCATTTCAGCGGAATGGCGACGGAAACGGTAAAATTTGACAGGAAATATATGAGCGAACTGTTAAATCCTTCCGTTACCGTTGTGCTGCATTGCATTGGGGTTTTATTCATTACTCCTTTGAAAAGTTAATTAAATGAGCTCAAATGGTTATAAATAAAGTCGAAGTTATTACCAATAAATGTATTTTGACCATACCCTTTGAGCGCATAGTTCAGTCTGACCCATTTTCAATAGGAAACGATGGGACTAGATTTCCCGTCGAATGAAACTTGTTGCGAGAAAATCGGACACAAATAAGTGTCTAAATGGCGATTGCGTTCTTTTGCGCACATACATACAGACGCGCATGCACACACATACAGACATCACCTCAATTCTTCGCGCTGAGTTAGTTGATATATACCACTAGGGGTCTCCGGGCCTTCTATCAAACATTCGTTTTTGGAATGAGCATTAACCTTGGAGTACGAGAGAGGCAAAACACGGTAAAAAAACAAATGAAAAAAATCAGTGTGACTTCACTCTGTTAATTGCAACTTCTCGCAAAAAATTCTCACGGAACATTTTAGTCGAAGCTTTGTCCCTGCTGTGTATCATAAACGAACCCGGGGCTTCCTGAGGAAAAAAAGTTCTTCACTATCAAAGTTGAAAATAGCGTCGTTTTGGAAAAATATTGCTTCCGCATTTTTTCAATTTTTTCACAGTGTAACCATTAGTTTTTGCACACCATTTAAAAGCTTATACAATAACCTTTGTAATGATGTATTAACATTGAAGAAAAAACATTTAAAAATATTTCAATAAATAGTTGAAAATAAAATATTTTTTCAGAAAATTTGCTAACTTTTTTACCCATTTCTGACTTTGCCACCTTATATCTTTGGAACTAGTGCACCTAGAGACTTCAAATTCAGAATTTCTCTTAATTAGAGTATTGACAATGGAGAGAAAATATTTTAAAATAATTCGGAAGACATGACATTTTCGATTAATGACCGCCCGAAATCCTATAGTGGCTGGGCCGGCTACACTGTACGTAGGGGCGGAAACGAAGTCTGTAAACAAGCATTAAACTGGAACCCAGCGGGACATCGCAGCAAAGGCAGACCCAGAGGCTCTTGGTGGCGAAGCCTCAATAAAGAAATAAAAGAAGTCGACCGAAATCTAACCTGGCAACAGGTTAAAGCGATAGCTGGGAAACGCTCAGGATGGAGATCTTTCAAGTCGGCCGTTTGCACCACCGGAGGTGTACAGGATTCATAAGTAAGTTCAATTAGAGTCGACGGCTGTGACATCACCGATAAGATATCTCAGAAACCATTTGGGGTGATGCTCGGTCATCAGGGACTTTCAACAGTCATGTCGACTACGCCTTCAAGTGCGCGTCGATGGCGCTAGCGGCACTATCGAACATGGTAGTGAACAGCTCTAGTGAGTACTCCAGCAAGTGCAAGCTGCAAGCATGCCGGTTTAAGTACCGCGGTTTGGAGGTCCAGTCTGGGTGTTGGCATTGAGCGCCAACTGCAACGCCCGAAAGCTAAATAGTAGTAGATCGTAGGATGATCTGCCTGAGAGTCATCAGCGTATACCGCACTTTATCACGTAAGGTAGCATGCGTACTCGCGAGCATGATGCGCAATCAACTGGTAGTCAAGGAACGACTAAGTATTTTCTGTTCACATGTCTCTGGTTTGAAGTGGAGAGAAGTGCGATATGCCAGGACAACGAATATGCCAGAACACAGAGCAGTAGAGTGCTGTCGCAAGAGTGACGACCAGGGTAGCCGACATACATACTACAATGAAGTTGGAGCACGTAGCAGCAGCATGCCGCCATTGAGAAATGCGGCCATGAGCGTCAGAGTGCATCGCCGCGAAAGAAAGATCTCGATCACGGTATACAGAAAACAAGGTAGGCTCGTTAGAAAATGACATTTCGAATGTGACGCATATTTTATCGCCACATGTTGGAGTACAAAAGTAAGCATGCTGCGACCGTAGAGCATCGTCTCGGTCCAGCTTGTGCGAAGATAGCAGTGACGTCACATGTTTACATTCAAACTGTATGTTTACATACGTGATGAGCCTGCCTTGTTTTTTGTATGCCGTGGATCTCGATAATGAACGTGAGCGCAAATCGGTTGTCGGAGTAGGCTAGATCCACCGCCGGAAACGAGTTGAATAGCAATTTAGCGAATGCACCAAATTCGGATCGTTGGGCACCATTGTATCGGAAGCTATCTCCACCCGGAATCTTCGGATTGACCACGGCACTTGTTCGAGGTCGGAGAACTCTCCGTCGAAGTTGAATGGCTGAAAAGGATGGAAAATAATATTTTTTTAAATGCCTTTGATTCATTCGTATGTATATTATTCATACCTACTCCCGTGTCTAATTGGTTTACAATTTGGTTTTGTAATTAACATTACAACATTCAGATTTTTTTCTTGTTGTAAGTCGAGTTAGTATGATTCCGATTAATACCTTCACTTGATTGTAACTTTAGGAACACGTAAACTGAAGACGGTGAAGTTACAATCAAGTGAAGGTATTAATCGGGTCGGGATATTACTAAACTAATCTTACGACGAGTGAAAACATTCCACAAAAAAGCTCTAAATAATTTCCTATTTAATAATTCCGATTTTTGTTTTAAATCGTATTACATGTCAAAACAATTTCCCTCGATAATGTTGGCGAGGCCTAACACCATTTGTAAGACAACCACAAACGAAGTCGGACAAGTCGTTGTTGGTGGCATACCAGACATATTGCTCCAATTACGTGCGTGCACTTCCGCGCTCACATTGCATGCGTTGCATGTGCACCAAGTGCATGTCAGCTGCGGTAGTGCAATTAAATAAATAGAAACAACTTTATTGCACCTCGGCTAAATGGGAACCACGATGAGTGCAAAAGCCGGTTCTTGCCTTCTAGAGAGAGAGGGGTAGGAGCCATGCATGCAACTACCGCCATCCGTGGCCCTTTTCGGTCAAGTTCAAGCCCATTTTCTCCATCTGGGATACGTCCCATCGTTTAGCACTCAATGTGCAGCAGGAGCTACACGATAATCGGTGCACGTAATCGCAATTAGATCAAACTGTAAAAACGAGTAACGTTGACGCGTCCCAGCAATAGTAAGAGTGGTTCGGTAGAGAAATGTGTCATTCTGATTCCACGGGAGGAAGCTGCCGTTCCCGGGGAATCCGGTTATTCTAGTCGTGTGGCCTGAAAGGGAAAGATTGGCCCAGATTTTGCGGGGTAATTATCCTGCGTGGTCGCTTAGAAAACAGCTTTCACTGATAGCTCGCTGACGATGCTGCAATGTGGGATCTGTCGGATGGAGTTAACTACGGGAAATGGGAGCAAATTGTTAGTTAAGTAGCACTAATCTTTATTGGACAGAAATATGCGACCGGCAACATGACTTATGGTTAAATAATGTTTTAATTATACGTGAAGTCTACAATTGATATATCATTCTTTTTGCCTTTCTCGTACAACTAAGTTGTACCGAAAGGCTATCATTTCACTCCAAATTCGAACTTTTGATAGAAGTCCCGGAGACCCATAGTGTTATATACCATTCGACTCAGCTCGATGAGCTGAACAAATGTCTGTCTGTCCGTGTGTGCGTGTGTGCGTGTATGTGTGCACAAAATGCCATAAAAAACATTAGCCAAATTTTCACATAGAAACTCTTAACCGATTTTCTTGCAACAAGTTGCATCCGACAGAGACTAAAACGCTGTTGATCACTATTGAATTTCATAATAATTGCAAATTGCAAAAAATAGATAATATTAAAATAGTGATTAGACATAGTCACATAGAACAATAATGTGTTATGAAAAATGCCTTGCATCTATGAATATTTTATCCGTGGCTTCCCATTAAGAGTTTCATCGCACTATAAAGATGCTCGTGTTGCACGCATTTAGGCGTAAGTATGCTATTCGTTCAGTTTTATAGTATTATGAAATTGACCGAAAGTCAAAATTCGAACATAGGAAATTTGAGAAACTTTTGGCAGCGCCATCTGTCGTCTAGTAGTGTAAATTTTCTATCATAATATTAGACGGTGTAACTGTTTTGCCTTTCTTGTACATCATCGAGGTGTAAGCGTAAAGGCTACATTTATTACCTTTTTGCGCGAGAAAGGCGCCATTACCGTTAGGTGGATTAATCTGGGTTTTTTCAATACTTCTACCGATTGGCTTTTTTAGAAGCCAAAGGTATTCATACAATTTTAAATATTGCCCCATTCAATTGTGAATGTTACACATTTTTTTTTGATATTTCACCATTCAATTGTCATATAATGTTTCTCTAGACTGAAGTTTCTCCATAGCTTGATAAAATTCTTTTGCCATGTAGATCAAACTCCAAATTCCACTAACTGCATCGTATTTTCTTGCTACTTTTCACACTTTCAGAGGAAGCCGACAAGGAGAACCAGAGGCGTAGTGAACAGCGTGGACTGAGCGGTGACGATGGCAAACAGACCAAGCAGTCTCCCTCAAATCTGATACTGCAGATCGAGGATGGGCTTTCAACCATATCGGACTTCGTATCGGACGGAGTGGACAGGTAAGATCAACGATTCCTCACATTTGTTCGGCAGCGTGGAAGCTTCCTTCATATTCACTCCCATTCACGCAGCTACGCCGACACCGGGAAGACGGGGAAATCCGCCGAAGAAGGTCAACCGAAGAAGCACCTGCACCACATCTTGCACAAATTAGGTAACGCCGGAGGCAACGGCACCAACGAGGGCCTTGCACGACGCGATTTGGAGGATGATGTGACCGCATTGGAGGATGGTTGGGTGAATTATGGACTTGGCGCCGGGCCCGAAAAAGCTATCGGTAGAGGCAAGCAAGAGGGTGACCAGCATGTAGTTTACGGTGGTGTAGAAGCACACAGTAGCTCTGGAGGTGGGTTCGACTCAGAGGAGAAAGAAGACGAACAGGAAACAGGCCGTCTCGATAGCGGCGAAGGAGGCTTCGGTGGATTCCGTCGTACGGTTTTTGACGAATTTTATTCTGGGATTGTTTGGCCCCATTTGGTTTATTCCCGACTTTTAGTAACCTTCAAATAGATATTTCCAAACCCAGTAGACAAGTTGATGTGTTTCATAAGCATCACTTATTTGCAGAGCTTTCATACACAGGACTAAACGTTCGAAGCTCGCTAGTTCGACCATGGAGGGTTATATCGAGTTATCGGCAAAACAGCAGTACGAATTGCTGATCGATACAATGAGCTAAAGTAGATCGAGAAACTTCTTTGGTTTAGTAAAGGATGTAGATCTCCGAATGATTTTCGGGAGTTAAATTGTTAGGGTCCTGGCAAAATCTTCTTTCCCTGTACCTAGCCCTAGTAGAATGTAGTTAGAACTACTATTATTTCCCGATTCTAGATTGCATGCAAATACTCCTTCAGTTCAGTAGGATGGGGAACTATTTTAGCCGCATTACCTGTAACTATTACTGTTCATGTATAAAAAACTGGAATCACGCGACTGAGTAATAGAGGTCAAGACCAGGAATAGCAATATTGGCGATATAGTTTTCCTACCTTTAGGCTCATCCATATGTTACGTAACCTTAATCAATAACCAAATAAGCTAATTGGAATCTACTGGAACAAATGAAAAAAAGCAGATTTTTCGTTCATACTTAATTGAAAACTTGTACGAATCTTCCACTAAAAACACGTGTTAACACTTACTCTAGTGCACACCTTAAGGGGCAAGCCAGAGCAAATGCGACGTGCGATGCGACGCGACGCGACTCACGTAAAAGAATAACAATCATTATCAACAGGCTGTCGAATTGCACTGTCACGTCGCGTTTACTCTGGCGGGCACCTAAAACTTGAACGAAGAGAAAGAACTGAGTGTTTTTGGAGGCATATTTAAAATAAAATAAAAACGGATCTTCTCATAGCTCATAGCCATCCTGATTAGCATAGGTGAACTGGTTTTGCATCGAACAGGTGACATCGGATGAAAGTGCTTCTTAACTAGCTATCTGCTACTTACTAAGCTGTTGAACTAGTTTGTCAATACTACAAGTTAATTATGTCAAGTCAATAATTGTACCATGCAGAGGGGCAGACATAATTGCAAATTCTTTAATATGGAAATGCGTATGAGTCGCAAATCCATTAAACTCTCTCTAAGTCTCTACATCAACGGATCGCCTTGCATTACCAATTCGTAAGGAAAGCGATTACAGTCTCGGAATCACAGTGATGTCCACCTATGGGATATTGGATATTCGTTTCGATCATCAATCTGTGCAATACGCAAAGAAAAAATATTTGCGGTATTTGATCGATGGTCCGAAATCTCATATGAAACCTCGTCATATCCCTTTGTGGGCACCACCTAGCCGTTTCTTTCAGGGCAACAAGATTATGCATTATTATATTTTGTTAACTGTGTCATGTTGATTTCGAATCTCTATGTTTGTATGAAAAATTGTTACACTGGGGCCCAACAAAATAGCTTGTTACACTGGCGCCCAACGTGGTACTCGACAAAACGGCCTTTTACACTGGCAAGTGTAACAATTTTTCATACAAACATAAAGATTCGTAACCAACACGAAACAGTAAACTAATTAAAATAATACACGCTCTCTCTTGGTGCCCTGAGAGAGGCGGCTAGGTGGTGCCCACTACGGGATATGACGAGGTGTCATATGAGATTTTGGTCCATCGATCAAGTCCCGCAAATATATTTTCTTTGTGAATTGCACATTTTATCTACAGGCTGTCTACAGGAAAACTTTGCTGTATTCATAGCTGACATTTTCGTTTACCCTATTTTGGCACCCCGAATCAATTAATGCTATTTTATATCAACGCTAGACCAACATTTGGAAAGGGCGTAACAGCCAAAATGGATTCCTTCTCATTCTCTATCCACGTATAAATTTTGTCTGTTACGCCTTTTTCAAATGTTGGTCTAGAACCATTCTATGGCTATTCTACTTTTTCTTCTTCTTCTTATTCTTCTTCTTCTTATTGGCATTACATTCCCAGCACTTCCACAGTTGTTAACTGCGAGGTTTCTAAGCCAGATTACCATTTTTGCATTCGTATATCATGAGGCTAACATACTTTTATGATACTTTCATGCCCAGGGAAGTCGAGATAATTTCCAATCCGAAATTTGGCTAGACCGGCACCGGGAATCGAACCCAGCCACCCTCAGCATGGTCTTGCTTTGAGGGCCCCAATTCTATGGCTGTGCCTGGAGCAAATCACTACTTAGCATTTTATTGCCTACTTTGAAGCTTTCCAGGCACAGAATCAACCAAATATTAACGACGGTTCGAACAAGATAAAACAAACCGTGACATGGTTACCGTACGGCATCGAAATCCGTATACTTAAGCACTTCAGTATATGTGAAAGTCTCTAGAAAATACGAATCGAATGCACATGAAACGTTCTTCGTCGATACAAGTGCACGAAGACCTCTATTTTTTAAGTGTTCCAGTTTTATGCATTAAATCAGTGGTCTCCAGCCTACTTACTATCGAGGGCCACACAGCAATTTTGAACTGTTGAAGCGGGCCGCGGTATATTTGAAATATTTGTCTATCATTTCTAATTGAATTTTGAAATATAATACCAAGTAATCAAATAATCTGTTTAAAAAACATACTTGTAGGGGCATTACATGCTACAGCGTAGCTGAGTTTTAGTTAATATTATTACCCACTTCTGCGATAGCGGACTTAGCGTGAAATTTTACTTTCGCAACAAAATCGGCTTAGTTGGCAAAACTATTTTACCAAATAAACATCTGTCGACCGATTCTAAGAGTTTGAACTGTTTTTATCCTCGATGATTATTGTTTAATGAAAGTTGTTGCAAATAACGACAGCATGTTTGAAACGTGTTACCAGCAGTACCTATTTTCTGACTTTTTCGACCTGAGATATTCAAACCTGCATTGCCCGACGTATCGACTCGTTTATTTGGTATTTTTATCAAGAAAAATGCTCAACCAGAAAAAGACTCAATAACGGGCCGAAACGTCGGACTCTGCAAATGTAAACCCGTTTGAATATCTCAAACTAACAAATTAAGAAAATAAGAACAATTCAAGCTCTATCTGGTAAAAGGGCGAATGTCGCAAGAGAGGATTCTCTTCGTCGACTTCCCCTCTTTTAAATAAAAGTGACAAGCAGAGGATTTCATCGCGGTTTATCACCTCAGAATGCAAGTTTTCATTGTTTTCTTTCGTTCTGAGGGGAAAAACCGCAACGAAATCATCTGCTTGTCACTTTAATTTAAAAGAGGGGAAGTCGGCGAAGAGAATTCTCTCTTGCGACATTCGCCCTTATTCCAGATAGAGCTTGAATTATCCCAGTCGAACTACAAGCACTTACCAGCAGTATTGAATAGGAAATTGAGTAAATCTCCATCAAATCCATTTTTTCCAAGTGATTGAATTTTCCGGAAACCTTTTCTTCATCATCCCAACTAATCGCAGCATGACAAAATCTTGATTTTGTTGAACATTTTTCTTAGTGTGAAGTACGTTAACATGACCAGGGTTGTTAATCGTTAATTTATCGTTATCGCCGATAAAGTTGATTGTGATCAACGTTATCGGTTGCTACGATAACGATGAATCAACTGAATTATTATCGTAGTTCGATAATTTAACCTAAGTTAACTCGATAATTTTGCGATAATGTGGTTAGGGCTCATTCACAAATTACATAACGCATTAAGGGGTGGGTGGGTACATAATATTGCGTTACAAAATGTTACGGTTTGTCTAGGGGGTGGGTGGGTTTGTTTAGTTCTGTTACGGGTAACATTTATGATAATAAAATAATATATAAAAAAAATTTAATTAAATTCAAATTTGTCAGTATTATTATGTACTATGAAGGAAGTTAAGAGAGTTCACTAAAAATAACAATTTATCATTTTTGTGAAATTTTAATAAGACGTTATGCGTCACAGGTGGGTGGTGGGTGGGTATAACGGAAATGTTACAAACAAGTTACGGAGGGGTGGGTGGGGGTTCAAATCTGTGTTTTTTTGCGTTATGTAATTTGTGAATGAGCCCTTACTAGATCAGCGAATAAAGTTGGTGAAAATTTTTGACAGAAGTCGAGAACGGAACAAATTGTTTGCAGTTGGTTGATCAGAGTTAATTTTGATTGAAGCGGGGCACTCTCAAATTATTGCTTAATGCATGCTGCTCTACGAAACGATGAGAAGTGAGGTGCTCTGTTGGTGGTTAGCGTTTTTTTAGATGTCATCGACAATATATTGGGATCGAAGTACTAGAAATTAATTTGATGCAGCGATCTGTAGTGCTGCATTCCAGGCAGCACCAGTACCAAGTGAACATTCTCTCAACAGATTGGTGGACTAACCTCGTCACCTATGATTTGGTTAGACTAAGGGAAGATTCATAAAGTACGTCACGCAAAAAATGGCGATTTTCAACCCCCCCTCCCCCCTTCGTCACACTTTTTGTATTAAAACTCTAAAATTTTTGTATGAGTCGTCACGCTGCTCGGAACCCCCCCTCCCCCCTAAGAGCGTGACGTACTTTGTGGATGGCCCCTAAGGAGTTTAGTCTAAACTGTGAGTCATAAAATATTCATATAACTGGGTGCTCCGGATCTTCAAAACAAAAGTTTTGTTAATAATGCTAGATTAAACATAAGTATAGGTAGACATTCAAAATGTTCTCAGATTCTCTACTATGGAGAACTGCGACACTGTAAGAACTTTAATGATTGAACGAAATAATGTGTTGGTCAATTCGGTGATCTCCTTGAATCCCAATTTAATTCCAGGATTTAAAGGCGTTCTCGAATATTGTAAGGCGATACAATATTTTTAAAATAGATATTGCAAATCTAGCTTGTGAATATTTGCACTTCAAACTGTAGTACATGTTACAGTTAACTCGACAATTATCGATAAATCAACGAATACTCGATAACGATAAAGTTAATTCAACGCTCATTTTATCGTCAACATTATCGTAAAAGTGTTATCGTTATCGAAGTTGGCGTTAAATTAACGATGATAATTTATCGATTAACAACCCTGAACACGACGCATTTTCAGGAATTATAAATCAAGCAATTTTCAATTGAATTTTGCCACAACTTTTATTTTGAAAAATGAAAGAATTCATATTAGGGTTCAATGTATGACAAAATTATTTTTACCTAAGAACGTTATATATCCAGCTTGTTTAAAGCGCCAAAAATATCATCAAAATAGGTTGCCCATAGCCTACATAGCATGTATGAAGTGAGAAATTTATTTAATCATGATGATAAAAAGATTCTTGGTTTATATGTTTCTTGAACATCATAATGATGTGATTTTGACATACAAACTCAGTTTTTATTTCTGCAGCTCGGCAAAATCCGCACAGCCGTCTGCCCAGCAAAATTAAAGACTGATATCCCGTCAAAAATGAAATTTGTTAGCTGGGTTTCGGCAAATTAGTTGCTGATTTTCAGCAACTTTGACAGATATCTCGGCGAAAAACATGTTTGCTGGGGCTCGGCTGTGCGAATCTCGGTAAAAGTTGAACAAATTGATGAGATCCCGGTAAAAAAATAAGTGTGTATACCCAGCCAGAGTACAACGAAAAACTGGACCCGATGAAAGCTTTTCCTGGATGTGATGTTTGTCAATGGGCCACATGTAGTGTATATTCTGAAACCCTTCGCGGGCCGCAGAAAAACCCTTCGAGGGCCGCACTTTGGAGATCACTGCATTAAATACTACATAATGAATAAAATCATTACCCCGTGAATCAAAATCCGTACATCTATTTTTTAACTAAATAATGGAGATCGATTGACTAATCTACCACTGTGAATAATTCACCACATCTTGCGAAATGATCCTTTTGATAAATATCTCGTTGATCTTATTTGGTTCACTGCAATTTGTACTATAAATACAGTCACTATTTTCGAACATTTATGGTGAACACGCGAACGAAAGGCACCTGAAAAGATGCATTTGCTGGCTGTGGATTTGTTTTTTTTTTTAATTTTTGTTATTTTTGCAAAGCCTACTTTCCATTTCAATGACCAAAAGACTTACTGTCAAGTACAAGAACAGGATGAGATAAATTATTCTTGAATCAATAGACCAGTGCATGATGACGTAGGTTGACAGTTCACAGAGCTTTTTCATCAGGACTTAGTCTCCGGCGAAGCTTCCGATAAAATGGTTTCGGCATTTTATTCGCATGTAGATGTCCTTTGCGATTGATTTCATGCTGAATGCAAAGAATATCACTGAAATATTCGGATCACAGCAATTTTAAATAAAAAATATCGATTTTTCTTCTAAGACCTTGTAAACAAGCTTTGTGAACTGTCAAAATAAGTGAGGTTAAGTCAGAGTTTGCATTGGTCTATTACTAAACTCCCTTCAACTTATTGTTATCTTATGAGGTGGACGGAAGTTTAACGCATATTAATTACCATGTGATTTTTCTTTGATTTATTCAGGCCGCAGGAAAGCTGGCTGCCATTATGGCTCGCAGAAAACTGGATAAGGCATTTTATGAGACAGATCGAAACAGCTGTTTTTCTCGTGTTTATCTACTTTGACAATTACTGGGAGCCCGTTTGTTTGGTAATTTCAGGCATAACATTCCGATGGGTCCCATCATCATTTCTACCGATTCTACTTTTCGGCTACCAGCGCTTTAAAACAAAGTTTTTCATATGATTCTTAAAACGTGTCGTTAGATTATTCATACCATTGCATTCTAAGCATGAAAAGCTGAAGAAAACACGAATGAAAAGTAAAACTTTTCAAACATTATTTTGTGTTCGGACCTAACGGAATGTTCACGCAGAATCATATGAAAACAAAACATCAAAAGTAAACAAACGGGCCACCGCGAAACGTCTCATAAAATACCTTATAGTAAATCAAATTAGGGGTGTTCAATACGCGAAATCAATGGATTTTTTTTTTAGATTTTTTGAAATTGATTTAAAATAGCTCCCGTGCACCAAAACTCGTGATATTTTGGATTTAAGCTCGGATTTGATAATAGATTCAAGATATGTAACGTTTCCATCAATGCAGTAATTTTCGCCGTGTGGATACCAAACGGAGGCAGCACCGACGAAAGGTACCACAGTTTTGATGTGCCGAACGTGATTAGCATTATGACCTTCTGATGCAGAGTCAGTGTACGGAGCGATTGCACCTACAACTGACGTTTGACGTGACGTTTGACAGTTGACAGTTTATCAAATAGCAGCGCTCTTACCGCGCTTACCAAATTTGGTCACCTGTATAAGTCGCGCTACTGTTATAACAGTAAAGTGTCAAGTACTAAAACTGCGATGCCAAACGGCAAATACTAGCGCCCGGTAATCTTGCTCTTCAACAAAACCAAAGTCAGAATTGTGAAAAAATGTCACTGAAGGTTTCACGTCGAAACGCATTGAATATTTTTTTGAAAAATCATATTGTGCCTTGCAACAAAATGACAACTTTCTTGATCGCTTTCCAAGGCTCTCATAAATGTGAAAAATTTATCCGTAGTACAAATAGGGTCACCACAGATAACTAAAACCTATTCTTTGAATAATAGAAAAAATAGCAAAGGATGTTAGAGATAACATTGTTCTAATATCAATGACAAAATAGACAATACAACCACAAATTCCACAATACAGTATTCAAATTATAGAATAATTGCACTTCAATCTCCCAATCATACCAAAGTGTGAATATTGTCTATGACAGACAAGTAACTACACTCTGTATGATGATTCTGCTTTTATTAAATATGATAATAGTTGGTAACATAGAATACCGCGCAATTTTGTCTTTCATGGGTACTGGGTAGTTAGTAAGACTAGTAACCAATATTTAAACAACAATGTGCATGTCATCCAGTTCGATTCAAGCAGTGGTACGAAAACGAATTCTATTTGGAAAAAAAATGGGAGAGGCTAGATCACACGAGGAAAACCGTTTTTTCCGAGAACAGTAGACGGAAAAAGCATATATGCACCACTTCGGAACATCTCAACAATTTAACTGACTTGCTGAACTACTACTGAACTATACTTCATAAACTACTACTGAACTACTACTTCATAAATTAATGCATTCACTACATAAATTACCTGGCACAAAGAATACTAGTATCCGACTTAGGGCCGATTTCTTCACCTCCGCTTAGTGCTTAAACCCGGTTTAAACGTATGGGTAAGCACCGCTTAAGAGTTAAGCAGAGGTGAAGAAAACGGCCCTTAGAACTAGAAGAGGGAAACCATCACATTTCCATAAAGCCAGGTAAGAAAATGAGAGATTTTAAAAGACTGAATCTATTTAAGAAATATTTCACTGTCATGAGATGAGTTTAGTACAATTCCATTTAATTCCACCAAATTGTATTACTTTTACATATACGTATTTCGACCTCAACTGTAAGGTCGTCTTCAGTGTCTCGTACTTGACTCGACTCAGTCGAGACACTGAAGACGACCTTACAAGTCAACAGAAATTATCAAAGCACACCACGTGGCGGACGAATTTTCAAAAATATCAAAGTAGCTTTTTTCTGGAGGTATATTTTTCTTAGGCGACTATCTGTCGCTCATTTTTTGTTCCGATCAAAAATAAGCGGTACAATAACACCTACCATTAATAAAAATATGTAGGGGAACATGGGCCCTCCTTAGCCGTGCGGTAAGACGCGCGGCTACAAAGCAAGACCATGCTGAGGGTGGCTGGGTTCGATTCCCGGTGCCAGTCTAGACAATTTTCGAATTGGAAATTGTCTCGACTTCCCTGGACATAAAAGTATCATCGTGCTGGCCTCATGATATACGAATGCAAAAATGGTAACTTGGCTTAGAAACCTCGCAGTTAATAACTGTGGAAGTGCTTAATGAACACTAAGCTGCGAGGCGGCTCTGTCCCAGTGTGGGGATGTAATGCCAATAAGAAGAAGAAGAAGAAGGGGAACAGACGGCTTTGGCAGGTTTTGTTCTATTATCGGCAGGGGGGTTTTTGGCGACCGAATTTTATGAAATTTGGCCACAATATTCTTTGATATGCAAAGAATGTTTGGGCCAAATTTGAGCATAATCGGTCATAAAAAAACCCCCTGAAGATAATAGAACAAAACCTGCCAAAGCCGTCATTACCCCTAGTATACTATCATGTTTTCAATTATGGTTTCATAAATTCCTAAAACATTTTCTCATTCCTGGGCAGTGTTGTCCTACACTCAAAGCAAAAAATTCTGCTCTTTGATTTTACTCCATCTAAACGATGTTATAGTCTTAACTAAGTAAGTTCAACTTATTGAGGGAAATTTTGAATTTTCTAAATGTCAAAAAATATTTTTAAAAAAATGCACGCCAGAGAAGCAGGAGCGCGCGCAATGAAAATGCATTGAAGTGTTTTCATTGGAGTGTATTTCCAGCGCGCGTGCTCCTGTGGCTCTGGCGTGCATTTTTTTAACAGTTTTACATGACATTTAGAAAATTCAAATATCCCTCTATTAGTTGAACTTACTTAGTTAAGACTATAGATCCGTTTAGATGGAGTAAAATCAAAGAACAGAATTTTTTTCACACATTGTAGGACAATACTGTTCCTGGGAACGAGATTGTTCAATAGTTCATTGTAATCGTGAAGGTCTTTATATACATAAACTCTATAAATTATTACGCAAGATCTTTCATTTAAATTGAACATTCCATTAATTAGAAACGAACAAAAAATGATTTTCTGAATAAGAAAACAAAATCATCAAATACACAAATTGGAAATTTACGAAATAAGGTTACGTAACTGGACGAGCTCTTAACGATTAAGGCATGATTTACACGGATAAGTTTAAATGAAGAACAAAACGATGGTCACCTTCAAGCTGTAAGCATGTTTAATTGTGTTTTGTGTTGCAAATTTTGTGCATGCTGAACAACATCCGAATTAATTCATCGCATGATTCGAAAGTAATGATCACGTTTACAACTGCCATAAAATCATCTGACATTCATCCACATTCGTAGTACATTACGTAGATATTATATTTTGCATGTTATTCCCGACATATCGCACCTAAGGACAAGCTTGACGAAATGACTATCACGTTGGCAACATCTCACAATTGCAAGGATACATATGCCTATCATAAATAAAAAAAAAATCAATTTTGAAGTCGATAAATTTCAAAGATCGATAATTATGTGATAAAAAATTGCGAGATGACAACCGTCAAAATTTGCATGTGAAGAAATCAATCTTGTCCTTGAGTAGAAATCGTCGTGAGCATTTTGAGAGATAGAATTTGGATAAATCGTGTTTACGTTATTCTTCATCCTACATCCCTCATTCCATTCGTTATTCATCGATTTTACTAATCAACTTCCAGCATTCCGTATAATAATTTTATTCAACCATTTCAGAACTAGCAGTAAATTTGCAAAATGCATGTATTGGAGTTTAATGCTTATTTGTGCTTTCTTTAACCCAAGTGCCCTATTAACGAATTCCGCCATCCGCCGTAGAGTACGCTAAACCTGTTAACCCGATTTGTTTGGAGCTAACCCATTTTTGACGGCTATTTTTCAGTACACCTTAATAATATGATTTTGCTTATTTCTTCTCGAATGAAATATCATTTCCCCGATTATCAATATCCAATTGTGGAATCAAAAACTAAAAAACAGGAAAGCGCAAGGGTAAGAAGAAGAAGACCTTCATGAAGCTTTTCATCCTGGGAGCCGCACTCAAGGGCAAAATTGAACTGCTGCTGAAGATCCTATCGTTCCACCTGCAGCTCAAGTTCTTCGCCATCGCCGCCATCGGTCTGCTGATCAACATCGCTCGTTTCTGGATTGACCTCAAGAAGCAACCGCACCCGCAAAAAGTACTGCCACTGTCAAACGGGGCTTGAACCGCGAAGAGTTCGTATCGAGAAAACGTTGGCCAAAATACAACACTTTTCTTTCTCGCCCGTTTTCTCGATATGGCTTCTTCGCATCGGGCACCTCGGTCCCGCCCCCCGCGGTGGTCATCCCCTTTGCTCAAGGACTCGCATCTGAATTACAGGTAATCTACTACGAACACGCCCAGCATCAGCACCATTACGATGACCACAACGATGGAGACTACGGTGGCTACTGGAAACGATCTCTGCACGCGGGGCACGAAGACGACAGCACGGGGTTCTTCGACCGCAGCGATCGCGTTGATGAAGACTACAGCAGGGGCGTCTATCCGCAACCGCATCCGCACTACGTCCCACAGCAAACGCCCAACAGCCCGAGCCACTACCCGTATGACCCACACAGTATTGCGTACCAGCAGCAGCGGCCATATGTCTAATCTGCAAAAGCCATTTCCGTTCTAGAATCATTTTACTTTTCAGTTCTTGTACTTTTGCAAATGTTTTCTTTTCTGTTCTATCATCATCAATCATCAATCGTTTGTACAAATCGTAGCAGAGCCATTCGTGCCCAAGCTGTTTCCCAAACTATGTAGGAGCGAAATTCGAACATTGTTGCTATTAGTTTGATGAAAATCGCATGCTTAATGAAAGTAGGAGAGTTGTTAGTTTGCTAGGTTATTTATTTATTTATTGATTTGAATTAATAATTTATTGCCTTAATTTTTTTGTGGACAATTGACCGGACATAAACCGAATTGTACCCTCGTAAGCATGACTGTCATTGGAAGCTTGAACGAAACTATTTGAAAGTGTGAATGAAGGAGAAAAAATCTCATGTGGACAATAAAGTTGACTCAAAAAATATATACTAATGGCGTAATTTATCCGAAATACCATAACTTAGATATGCAAGGCAGTTATCAAATGAAAATGGATTTGAAAAAAAAATTACATGAACTCAGAAAACAACTCTCAGATTTACTGTGATTCTGTGGGACTGGCTAATATGCATACGAGAGAGACGACCACGTTTCCACACCTTATGCTCCAACGATCCCCTGGGAGGTTGTGACCGAAAAGTATATCTTGATTCATAATTGAGTCCCTATTTTGCTCCATAAGCTTTTGACGTAGGACTTACGTCTTTCTTTACTATACTGGGTGTCATTCAGATTTTTGGAAATCGAGAGCGTTACGCTGGAAGGGAAGATTTTGAACGTTAATAGCGCCTTTATCTTTCGATGGATTTTTAAGATTTATATATCAATCGACTCGGACACTCTCCACCGTTTTGCCTATTCCATTGAAACTTATGATTATTAACAATAAACTATTGAACATTTCAATTCTTGTCAAAGCCAGTAAAAATTTCATATATAATCAATCCCGTGCATTCCTAACACGGACATCAGAATGCGGTATGTCGCGGGCCTTCGGGGGTACCGAAAGATTTTCTTTGTGTATAAAAGAAGCAGTGCCTGCCGTGCACGAGTCATTACAATTTGTGACAGCAGCGCGTACTGACGTGCTTTTTGCTCGCTCATTTTTCGTTTCGTTCGTTTGTTCGTTCGTTTACCTACACAGTGACAGCATGCAGTCACCAGCGGTAGAACTGCCGGTGGGTCTGCGAATATGCATGAAAGAAGTGGGCGCATTTTTTGTCATTCTGTGCTTGATGATGGTCGGATGCAGTGGTGTCGGTTGCGATAGATGCAATCGCCCATCGCATCGCTCGGAGTTCACGGCTAGAGGCCGATGATGGCTAAGGCAGCGAGGGCAGCGGTGGTGGATGAAGAAGAATAAAATTAGAGAGATTTGGTCTGCTCATCCATGAAAAGTGATTGGTTTCATAATCCACATGATCCCGGGATGGGTACGAGTCATGTCATATACGTGACTATATGTTAAGTTGTGCTTGGTACTAAACGACACGTGTAATCAAACATGGTGATATACTATAACAGTCCGCAAAAAATAATTTTCAGAAGAATATTTAAATAAACTTTATCTTATTCTTTGTTTTTCATTTTCTGAGAAATTGTATTATTAAACTTGACGTAGCCTCGGAGTTTGGAATCAAAACATTAAATAATTTTTCGTACCTAATTGCAGTACCTCCTCTATTATAGTAGGGTTACTGCTCCTTGACTTGTTTCTCATTGTTGTGATTTTTTTCAGCAGTAAGCACGCATGTTAGCAAAAAGAAGCAACGAAATTGGTGCTGTATTTCTTTGTTTGGAAAACGGGACAGTTCCCTTAAAATAGCACATTTTGCCCAAGTCTGAAAATTTTGTAAATAGAATTTTTAAACTTCAAATACTATCATCAATAAGATATCTATAAATGCCCTACATTTGCTTGAGTAAAGCAATTCTAATTATGTATTTAATTATTAGTTTTATTTCCAGAAGTTTTAAATAAACAAGTTGCTAATAATTCTACAAAGCATGGAAGTTGTCGTTACCAATATCAATACCTATAATCAAACTCCATAGATCCAAAGGTAAATGTAAATACGTTACGTTTATACAAGTCCTACGTCTACTCACGGTTATGTTGAAAACATTACCCATTGCTTTTTTCTTCAGATTTAGAGAAATGGAAAGCAACTATTTTTGCGAAGAAGCGGTCACAATACGTTATCGTATCTCTGGTTGCTGAGTAGCTACAGCACTGCCATGCCAGTAAGCTAATTGCATTGCGAATGAGAATGATCGCTTGCTGGGTCGTTGCTTCGTCGTCACTACTACGATGTCCTACCGGATTCTAATCCAGCGCTTACTTACAGATTTCATCTTCAGTCTTTCGTAATGTTTGGCTGACCCACCTCCATTTACACTCTCGAATTTCTATATATCGCATTATGATGGGATGCTGGTATCGTTGATGGAGCTCAGCAGTGAAGCCACCAGGCCCAAGATATAAAATGTGTACATCCGTTGATGAATACTTGCAGCTTTTGCATGATCTCTGCTGGTACAACCAAAACACAGAGAAACAGACGTCTCACTTAGAACTAAATGCAATCAAAATCATCGTCACGGAAACTTGTCGCCCAATGCTAAAATCACTGTGTGACCAAGCGGCAACCAGATGGCGGTAGTGCACAAACGTCAAACATAAGAAAAATCTATGAAATCGCCATCGGTGGCCGATTGACCATCTACAACCAATTAAATCAGCCGTGCTTCGGAGTTGTGGCGGATTATGCGTCGCACCCTTGGCAACTCATGTCGAGATGTTAATGGTTGGTCGTGTATCGATACGTGAAGAAAATGCTGCTTACGAAGTTATCGAACCAATGTACTAACTGATCAGCCGGTGAGTAGCTGACCTGTCCCTTCTTTCACTAGCATCAGTATATCGCAGAGTTACAGCTCAATCCCCTTAGTCGGCCAGACAATCCAGCCGCACTCGCTTGTCCCGCCTGCAGCAGCATTCCGCTTCCTTCTCTAGAGTCAAATACTATTGACGGCACTCGTATTCTGCTACGATGGTTCTTACTTGCTTCATCGCGCCCTTTGCGTTTCTACGCTCCTTTATCTTCCGCCAGGTTGCATCAGTGTTCCACTCTTATCGCTGAGTGCGCAGTTCACTTAGGTTGTTCTCGTTTGTTTCGATAAAAACATTTTTGATGACCGCCATTGTTCTTCTACAACATGCTTCAATGCTGTTTCCTTCCGAAACATCTGATACCCGAATTCTAAGTTCTTCAACGAACGACCTCTTCACAGCTGGATCCTCTAGTCGGAGTGTGTTGA
The DNA here is from genome assembly GCF_024139115.2 of Armigeres subalbatus. NCBI lineage: Eukaryota > Metazoa > Arthropoda > Insecta > Diptera > Culicidae > Armigeres > Armigeres subalbatus. The sequence continues at coordinate 96,125,693 of NC_085140.1, read as the reverse complement.
ATCACTGTCCGAGCTGCAGAATTTGAGCAATGTGTAGTTGGATCTGGCCGATTAGAAAATGATGGCCAGACGCGATATCAGCGCTATACAATTACTCCGAACATCAAGAAGTCTCAGTCTCCATTTTCAGTAGATGCAGATATGATTGATTTGATTTATTGCATCACAAGAGACCTACATGACTTTGTGTGCTTGTCGATGGGGGAGAACGATCCTTCAATCACCATGTTGTTATTGGCACAGAATTCTGCAAACAGCTTACCGTTTCTGCCTATTTTCCTAAGACTATGACACCCCATGACACGCTCGTTATCCGTGTTGTCGGGACCTGGGAGGGAGCTCTCGACACTACACGCATAGAAAGCTCGTTTGGTTGATCTTACAAAACTGTTTGTTGATTTCAACCCAGCAGGTTTAGTTAATCAACAAATATGGTTTGTTATATCAAACATCATATTTTGTTGGATCATCCATGTTGTTAGTAAATTCAACAAAATGTTTTGTTGAAAGTCACCATGTTTTTTTAAACGTGTTTGTAAAATTTAGAGTGTGACATTGTACAGAAGTATTATTTTCACTAGCCACCCTATAACCAGAGACCGGCGGAGTGAAAAACTGTCGAAATGGCAACGTATGAAAATGCATGAAATCGTGAAAATAATATTGGCATCACTGGCATCACATGTAGTATTTCTAATTTTCACTAGTGAGGAAAAATATATATTAGACACTTATTGAATATAAATGTATCATGTATCATCTTGAGCATTTGCGGTAAGTAATATTTACGTATAATAATTAGAGTAGAGTGGGGCAAGAGTGCGCGTGGGGTAAGAGTACGTTTTCGATTTTTTGAAGTAATAAAAAAAGATAAACTAGCAGCACTGCATCAGTTTGACAGGTATTCTGGCCAACTATTATCATGTGTAATTGTAAACGATTTGAATAAACAACAAGGGAGATATGGAGTTAGATAACTTTTTGGTCATTTTGCTAAAAATAATTGGATTTCCGCAACTAGTACTTCATTACCATATATACGTTCAATCAGGTGAACATTATACCATTTCGATAACCTATTGTATAGAGTACTTTATGGTACAGAACACCAATCCGGTTGGTTTTTCAAGAAGTCAAAACCATTACTTGAATAATTTTTGGGACTGTGGGGTAAAAGTACGCAGGAACCGGTGGGGCAAGAGTACGCATATGAATCTTCAAGTTATGATGTCAAACCCGTATCTCCGGCCAAAATAAGACTTCTTCCAAAGCGTAAAGATCCACAATTAAGAAAAAAGGGACAGAATTCAAAATTATCACAAGTTTTTAGGATAAGTTGAAGTAATTCGGTGTTAGAAAGGCCTTAGCGAACAAAGCACTGAAGCGAAATAATGAAATTGGTTTAAAACTTGTTGTACACCTAATCATAGTACGAAAACACAATTTCATCTAAATGATACTTTCATTTAATCAAAAGAAACATTCATAAATTACGCAACGTTTAGCTGGGAGGGGTTGCGAAATGTGTGGAGATCCATATATTTTTTAGATGATTCATACAAACAGTGTAAGATAGGGGGGAGGGGTGATGAAATAGCCAAATTTTACGTTACGCGATTGGTGGACCTTCTTTACAGAAAATGCCTTTGTATACGCCACGCGAAACCTGATATATATTTTTACCTCTGTAGTTTTTTTGTATATATAAAAAAACAATGGTTTTTTGTATGAAAGTGCACATTTTTAGGAGCCCCTCCCACTTAAGGAGTTACGTAATTTTTAAACATTCCCTAATATATGCTCATTAAACATCAATTAAATGTTATTAACTCTTATGTGTGTTAATATATACTTAAAGCACATGATTGGATAAATGCGTACTCTTACCCCACCCGATGCGCACTTTTACCCCACCGGTGGGGTAAGAGTGCGTTTTTCACTTGTCTTGCAATAAGGGTTCTACTAAAACGAATCTCAATAATTTCAATATTTTTTCCACTGGGTAACATAAAGGAAGAGTATATGAATCATCGACACTGATTTGATATGCAGAAGCTTGCTTCATAAGGGCCACATGATCGATTGAAAACTAAGTGCGTACTCTTGCCCCACTCTACTCTAATAATAAAAACTGTTTCCATACGTTTCCAGGAAGGAGGAACCATTGTCTGCGACATGGATCGGTAATAAAAAGCGATACCTAGACATTTTTCAGAAGAATTCATTCATTCATTTATTTAGTTAACATCTAAACAGATAACACTGAATCAACAATTTGACGCCACAATGCACGGTTCGAGGCCGCATCTCTCCATCCTCGGATACGCCCCACGCTCGCCAAGTCGTTTTGCACCTGTTCTGCCCATCTCGCTCGCTGCGCTCCACGCCGTCTCGTACCTGCCGGATCGGAAGCGAACACCATCTTTGCAGGGTTGCTGTCCGGCATTCTTGCAACATGTCCTGCCCATCGTACCCTTCCGGCTTTAGCTACCTTCTGGATACTGGATTCGCCGTAGAGTTGGGCGAGCTCATGGTTCATTCTTCGCCGCCACACACCGTCTTCTTGCACACCGCCAAAGATGGTCCTAAGCACCCGTCTCTCGAATACTCCGAGTGCTTGCAAGTCCTCCTCGAGCATTGTCCATGTTTCATGTCCGTAGAGGACAACCGGTCTTATAAGCGTCTTGTACATGACACATTTGGTGCGGTGGCGAATCTTTTTCGACCGAAGTTTCTTCTGGAGCCCGTAGTAGGCCCGACTTCCACAGATGATGCGCCTTCGTATTTCACGACTAACGTTGTTGTCAGCCGTTAGCAAAGACGAATTCCTCGACCACCTCGAAGGTATCCCCGTCTATCGTAACACTGCTTCCCAGGCGGGCCCTGTCGCGCTAGGTTCCGCCCACAAGCATTTACTTTGTCTTTGACGCATTCACCACCAGTCCAACTTTTGTTGCCTCACGTTTCAGGCGGGTGTACAGTTTTGCCACCTTTGCAAATGTTCGGCCGACAATGTTCATGTCATCCGCGAAACAAATAAATTGACTGTATCTGTTGAAAATCGTACCCCGGCTGTTACACCCGGCTCTCCGCATGACTCCTTCTAGCGCAATGTTGAACAACAGGCACGAAAGTCCATCACCTTGTCTTAGTCCCCGGCGCGATTCGAACGAACTGGAGTGTTCGCCCGAAATCTTCACACAGTTATGCACATCATCCACCGTTGCTTTGATCAGTCTGGTAAGCTTCCCAGGGAAGCTGTTCTCGTCCATAATTTTCCATAGCTCTACGCGGTCTATACTGTCGTATGCCGCCTTGAAATCAACGAACAGATGGTGCGTTGGGACCTAGTATTCACGGCATTTTTGAAGGATTTGCCGTACAGTAAAGATCTGGTCCGTTGTCGAGCGGCCGTCAACGAAGCCGGCTTGATAACTTCCCACGAACTCATTCACTAATGGTGACAGACGTCGGAAGATGATCTGGGATATCACTTTGGAAGCGGGATTAAGGATGGTGATCGCTCGAAAGTTCTCACACTCCAGCTTGTCGCCTTCCTTGTAGATGGGGCATATAACCGCTTCCTTCCACTCCTCCGGTAGCTGTTCAGTGTCCCAGATTCTGACTATCAGTTTGTGCAGGCAAGTGGCTAGCTTTTCCGGGCCCATCTTGATGAGCTCAGATCCGATACCATCCCCAACAAACAACGACAAGCTACTAATAAGCATCTAGGTTGAATTATTGTTTATTTGTGATCTTCGTAGCTGAATAAAATGAATGCTAAATAATTCGCTAGACAGATTTCATTTCAGCATCTAATCTAACTAATATTTGACATGGCCTATTTATTTGTTTACTACCTTTATTTGAAGTCGAACTAACGTTTTCGTTTTATCACATTTCAGCATATTGGGGAAGTTTAACAATATGCTGAACTAATGATTTTTAAAGTTCTCTGTTCGACTACCGTGGACCCCCGATAATTTGAACGGTACCTCATTCAAATTAACGGGGTTCATTTTTAATTTGAACTTCTGGTTACTCTATTTGCATCAGAACAACTGGTTTCTGTATGCTCTCTTTGTTGGTTTGTTTTGATTCTGCGTTCCGTTTCACGATGTTTTATTTATCTTTTCTCGATTCCACGTGCTAAATGACGTTTGAACCATTTTTAATTTGAACGATGTTCAAACCAACGGGGCTCAAATTAAAAAGTGTTCAGATTAAAAGCGGTCATATTACCGGGGGTCCACGGTATATGATGTGATGCTCTGAAAGGGTGGTCGAATTGAGTTTGAATAGTAAGTTAATAAGCAAGCATTAGACATCCTTCTTAACCGTTGTCCTTCTTAACCATTGGATTTCACATTTATCTGATCTATCGCACAGTGGAAAAAAAACATTATGCTTTTCAGTTTGAAAGAAAATCTGGATTCTAGATTTGGAAAATTTGATTTATAGGAAAATAATGAATTATTTTCAAGACATGCTTTTTATATTCGTGATTTATTAAGCTGTCGGAACAAACAAAACTGCTGGAGCAATGAAAAAATCATGCATTCATGCGCAACTAAATTTACTAAAAGCCGGACATAACGCCGTTGAATAACGTCGGAAAATTATTGAATCTTTGATGTGTGGAATCCCAATATTATCGCATGGATGTTGATGAAATTGGAATAATCTTGGCATTTGCCAATCATATCGCAACCGATTATCAAGAGATTCTGAGGAAGGCCGAATATACATTGATTTTATTTTCATAAATTCATAAATAGCATTGGGGACGGATTTTATTTTATCGTTTATCGACATTATTTTTACGTATTTTCCTAGTGTGCGATGGTTATGACTGGCTGAACAATGGTTGAAATAAAAATCTTGTACAGTTATTAACAAACTGTAGTTTGACAGATCGACTTATTGAATAAGAGTCCAATTATGATTCATATTCAGCAATAAGATTATTCATGTTATGCATTGAGTGAGCCATATCTAACAAATCAAGGATGGCGCGGATGACAACGTTACCGGCGGATGATCAAATGACAGCAGTTCGAGACCCGATTTAGGAAAATTTTAAAATGATTATATGAAAATAGCAATTGCTTCAAAATACGTTCATTGGAGATCTTACTGATGTTACTATCGCAGTCCAAAGGTTCGTACCTCGAACCGTGCTTTTGACGCTCCGGACGCCTATCCGCCGGAAGCTCATCGGTCGCCGGACCATAATCTCGCCGGATCATCGCACCACTCGACTCGCACAACCGTTGTGTATAAAAACGATTTCAAGACTGAGTTCTCTCGGTCGCTGCTAACTGAGCGATAGAACGAACTTTCATTATTTCTCTCTCTCTCTCTCTCTCTGGTTTTCTCTTACCAACTACGAATGGGGATTCGGTGTAATTAGCCATAATATTTAGGAATAATATTACGGTATGAGGATTGGGCGTTATTGACCACCTATTTGAGAATATTATTTCGGTATAGTACTTATAAATTCACATTTGTTATAAATTTAATTTAAAATATTGAAATTTTATTTCAGTTAAATATACTGGTTATTATCTCTACAGTGACCATCTATGCGTTATTATTTTCGAAGAATTCACATGTAGCTGAATTGAGGCTTAGTAAAATGCTTATTAAAGGTTTAACGAATCAGTAAATAAAGTTGTTTTTCAAAATGAGAAGTTGAAGTTGTATAACTTCGCCAAAATTGTGTGAACAAAGCTTGAACAGAAGTTGTGATAAGAAATAGTACAGACATAATTCAACACAGTGCTGAATTAAATCATCACACTAATGTTAGTTCAACTAGTGAATGTTTGTTGGGTAGCTTAGCTTTAGCTTAGCTTTAGCTTAGCTTTAGCTTAGCTTTAGCTTAGCTTTAGCTTAGCTTTAGCTTAGCTTTAGCTTAGCTTTAGCTTAGCTTTAGCTTAGCTTTAGCTTTAGCTTTAGCTTAGCTTTAGCTTAGCTTTAGCTTAGCTTTAGCTTAGCTTTAGCTTAGCTTTAGCTTAGCTTTAGCTTAGCTTTAGCTTAGCTTTAGCTTAGCTTTAGCTTAGCTTTAGCTTAGCTTTAGCTTAGCTTTAGCTTAGCTTTAGCTTTAGCTTAGCTTTAGCTTAGCTTTAGCTTAGCTTTAACAAGCTTTAGCTTAGCTTTAACAGCTTTAGCTTAGCTTTAGCAGCTTTAGCTTAGCTTTAGCTTAGCTTTAGCTTAGCTTTAGCTTAGCTTTAGCTTTAGCTTAGCAAGCTAGCTTTAGCTTAGCTTTAGCTTAGCTTAGCTATAGCTTAGCTTTAGCTTAGCTTTAGCTTAACTTTAGCAGCTTTAGCTTAGCTTTAGCTTAGCTTTAGCTTAGCTTTAGCTAGCTTTAGCTTTAGCTTAGCTTTAGCTTAGCTTTAGCTTAGCTTTAGCTTAGCTTTAGATTAGCTTTAGCTTAGCTTTAGCTTAGCTTTAGCTTAGCTTTAGCTTAGCTTTAGCTTAGCTTTAGCTTAGCTTTAGCTTAGCTTTAGCTTAGCTTTAGCTTAGCTTTAGCTTAGCTTTAGCTTACCCGAATAAAAAATATGATACAAAAACTATTTAACGTAATGTAACATTTCTATTGTAAACAATAAATTCACAATAGATTTTAATGTTGACACAACAATAGAATCACAATTCAATGTATTGTAATCAACCATTCAATGAACTGTAATTGAAGTTTTCGTAATAGAATATACGGGTGGTTAAGCATCGTAACAATTCAAAATTTAGCATTTTTCCATACATTTGAATTCGCAAAACAATAGATTATGATGTTTTTGTATTGTGTGAAAAGTTTCAGGATGAAGGAATTTTTTTCCCAGTGTACAATTCGAAGTCGGTAAAGTAGAACAAAAAGTAGGTTTCGCCAAAAATAACAATTTGACATGTTTATGTTCTGTTTTTTTGCTTTTGTTTTTAGTTTTCGCGATTCGAACCGCTGATAGTTCGAACAGTTCTTTTCTATGCCTTTCTCTGGCGCCTTAGCTCGCTGGGCCAGTTAGTATCATTAGAAGGATTTTAGTTCTGAGCAATGATATTTTCGAGGTACGTAGCATAGAGTTTAAATTGGGCAAGTAAGTTGAACAACTCGGTTGAATTTAAATGAGTTGCAGAAACAATTCGTGTTCAACTTTATTACCATCCAAGTCAACGAGTTACTCAATTAACTGGTTTAATAACTTAGTATGAATGATGAGACCATCGAATAATATGTATTTCTATTAGTCTCAGGTGTGTTTGATAATGCTTGGTGAATCCTTGTAGAACATTTGTTCCGCCACTTTTTAATCCGGCGGTCAAAAAAGGAAACGTCTGGTGGTTCGGCGATTCTTAAAAGTTAATTGTAAAGGTAAGTTCTTGCCATCTACATTATAAATAATATTGTAAGCAATAATAGATATTCAGATTACGCCATTTAGCATAGTAAACATCGTGTTAAAGTTGAGAAAGAAATTGAATGCATGGGGATTAGTTTCAAGTTATACTGTATCATGTTATTTATTATCATAAATAGCGGAATCTAAATAGGCTATGAAGCGCTGAGCGCAATGTAACAGAACGACAACGGTAATGGCAGAATTTGAAAATTAGCCCATATTTTTTCTGTCACATCTCACATCCTGCAGTTATCTTCACCGTTCCGTTGTATACCGTTCGATGCTTAAGGACAGCAGCAAAGTTTTTCCTTTAAATAGTACATCGGAAATACCTCTACAGAATAATAGTGATTGTGAAAACAATTACATTTTACTTTCAACAATTACATTTTGAAGAAAGCTCAACCGTTGCGCCTACGCGAGAATTTATGATGCAGCTAGTTAAAGATGAGAGTTAAATTTATTTGAATTTGATTTTTGAATTCCATTGAATTCTTACCTCGAATTGAAAGAGTATGACCAGCAGTTCGACTTGTTCTAATGACCAAATTTCTAAGCAACGGATGATATGGGTTCTTTCACAAATTACGTAACGCTGAAGGGGGAGGGAGGGGGTCAAGCCGAGCGTTACGGTCCATACAAAAAATTAAACCTTCCATACAAAAAGTGTCACGTGGGGGAGGGTGGGAGTCCAAAATCACCAAATTTAGCGTTACGTAATTTTAGAAAATACCCTATTGTTTCGAAGCAGGGAATTATATACTGATGTATAATTCAAATATTATGAGAGCCAAAAAGAAATTAAAATAAAATCAAAATACTTTATTTAAAATACCTATATATAAATGGGGACAAAAATTATCTAAAAGAAATATTTTCAAAGTGTGAACGAACGTGATAATGTTTTGGCACAATGATATTGATTGACCCCAATATTTGTCGATCCTGTGCTGTGAGTATGACCATTTTCGGAAATACAATAATACCACACATCCAGTTTTCTTTAGTAACACCAAATAAAAATAAAAACTTCAAATGCTAAATAAACCCGATACAATACATTAGAAAAACATCAATACTTGTTGTAACCGTAAACAGTACTGTATTCACATTGTTAAACATCAATCATAATTTAGGCAATAAATTTTCAAACAATAAGTATACCATTGAAATTACTGTTCACGATGGAATATAATGTAAATATATTGTTTGTTCGATAAGCTATATGGTACTTTTTTATACGGGTAGCTTTAGCTTTGTTTTTGAAATCTGCGTACTTTTTATTGTGATACATAGTTGGTTGTGCACAAACCATGATACATATTTAAAGTATTTGGTTGTTTTGGAATGTTTGCCTTGATAAAATTGTAATCAAATGATCAATCAAACTAAAAGATATTTTAGTTACTAGATAATAGGGGAGCTAAATGTCAAAGAAGGAAAATCCATACGAATTGACAGGTATGTACCACACATGTTTCGGACAGCAGAACGAAGGGAACCGAAGCGACAATCTTTATCTAGTAACTAAAATATCTTTTATCAAACTCGATTCTTCTTCCCTTACAATGGCACTACATTGCAATTGGAGTTTGGCCTGATTTTTAACTTAGCGTCCTATTTAGCATTTCCATAGTTATTTACTGGAAGCTTTTCTATGCTTGTCATTGCATGAGTATGTATCGTGAGTGGAAATTACGTATAATGGATGGAACCAAGAATATATCCCACATTATTTCACACTCATTATGGGAAGTAAAGACACATTAAATGACACATTAAATTTTATGCCTTTGAATTTCATCCCAGAAAAATCTCTTATTCAATTTCTCCCACAAAAATTTGGAAGAAATTTAAATTCTCGTTTTCTTTTTCATCTGTCAAAAAATTTCTTCCACACTTTCGTCGGAATTCCAAAATAAGAAAATTTTGAAAATCTCTTCGAGAATTTCTTTTCTTACAAGAGATTTTTTGACCGGAATTCGGCTGCTGGAAACAGACAAGCATGGCGGTTTGTCGGCGGTATAATCACCTTAAACTGGGACTCAGACCTTAACCTAATCTGGTACTTCACACCAATCTAAAGTCAGTTCTGTCATGAAAAAAAAAATCTCGGGCTGACTTCGAACACTAATTCAAAACACAAACAGTGTTTGTTGTCTTTTGGTGCAGCTGTTTGTTTCTACCGTGACAGTAAAGTCGACGAGACTATAAACAAAACTTGACTGGCAATATAGCGCTCAAGCTGTGCCATCCAGCAGCTCACTGAACAAAAGTGAGCACCAGAAAGAAGAAGAAGAAGAAGAAGAAGCAGTTTGTTTCTATCGTTTCTGTTTCGTGATAAATACGAAAGATTTTGTTGTTTTTATATGCTCCTGCCGAGTCAGCTTCTCGCTTTCGTTTCGTGTGGATGGTGACGGTGCAACGTGACGAAAAATAGTTTTACTTTTTGGACGCGTAGAATTTCTTATTTAATAGTGAGCAGCTTCAACTATTTGTTTTCGGTGAGTCCGCCGACGCCCTGGGGAAGGAGAAGTCGACTAAGCCGCCACCGCGGCCAGGCGATGGACACGGGTCCTCGCAGATCGTGGTTCGGATGAACTACGGTTCGAAAAAGATCCGCAAACAACAGAAGGAAGTCCCGGTGAAACCTCCACTTGTTGACAAAGAGACGGGTCGCCGTCGCAGGAATTCGATCGGCGGTATGCCGTCATCTGTTGAACAGCTCAATGTCCAGCTACCGCTGACCCAGCAGCAGGGTAAAACCGGTGCGGTAATGATGTCGAATCAGTTTGCGCTGCTTTCCGACGACGAAGAGGAAGATGTCATCAATGGCGGTGCTAATGATGCTACTGCTGCAGCACAGTGGTCCAAAAAGTGTGGTGATGCTGTCAATAATAGTGTGAATTGTTCCGTTCCTTCTTTCACCAAAATAAGGTGTCCGCCGATTTTCGTGTACGGTTCTAGTGTTTCCGCACTCAACCAAATGATTTCCATGACGTCGGTGACGAAAAATGATTACGGTTTGCGGGTGGGAAAAGCCACATTCAGATTAGTGTGAAAACAAAACCTCACTTTTCTGACATCGTGAGCACACTGAAGGCATCAAGACTCCAGTTCTATACGCACGGAACCAGTGATGAAATTCCGATGAAAATAGTTCTTTCCGGGCTGCCGGTGTTTCCGGTGGAAGAAGTGATACAAGAGATGGCGACAGTGAATGTTCATCCGATTAGTGTTCGCCAGCTGTCTACGTCTAAGCACGGTGATTACGCGCTATACCTGCTGCAGTTCTCAAATGGAGCAGCCAAACTGCAAGATCTCCAAAAAATCAATGCCCTGTTCAACGTCATTGTCAGGTGGAGGTATTATTCGAAGAAAAATCCGACATTGTCCAGTGCTTCCGCTGCCAGCAGTTCGGCCACGGAATGAGGAACTGCAACCTGGAAGCAAAGTGCGTTAAATGCGGTGAACGTCATCAGACATCGGAATGTTCTCTACCTGCGAGGGCCGTCGCTACTGCCAACGAGGACCGTTCGCAAATCCGTTGCGCCAACTGCAGCCAAAACCATACAGCGAACTACAAGGGCTGTCCGACTCGGCTCAAGCACTTACAGGATTTGACTACTAGGAAGAGGGCCAGACCGTCCCCAGGAATAACTCTGCAAAGATTTCAACAGTACCTTTACCTACCTCCAGGGCACCGAGTGGCGACCTGAGCCATTTGCTAGGCAGCATAACAAGCTCGAATCCTACATACTCCCAAGTTGTCCAGGAAAACCCTCATTCCGGTTCGTCGAACCTGTTTACCGTGCAGGAATTCATGTGCCTTGCTAGTGAGCTCTTCGCCAGACTCTCGAATTGCCAATCGAAGGCAATGCAATTTCTCGCTCTTAGCGAACTTATCATCAAGTACATCTACAATGGCCAATCTTAGTTCATTTAAGGTGGTGAATTGGAACTGCCGTTCCATTCGTAACAAGGCTGTGGAATTTTTCCACTTCCTCGAGACCCACGAAATCGACATCGCTGTAATAACTGAAACCTGGCTGCAGCTCAACAATTCAGTGTACCATGAAAACTACGCCATTGTGAGAGCGGATCGAAACTCGCCGAACGCCATCCGAGGGGGAGGAGTGGCGATTCTGGTGAGAAACGGAATTTCTTTCTCTAAACTGGAAACTTCTACGCGAGCAATCGAAACGATCGGGATCACGGTCAAGGCAGATCCAACACCAGTGAACATGGTCGCTGTGTACTATCCCGGGTCGACTAATAGGGCAGCACTCTCCCAGTTAAGACGCGATATACGCCAGCTTAGCAAAATCGATGGACCCTACTTTCTGGTAGGAGATATGAACGCGCGACACATGATGTGGAACTGCACCAGAGCCAACAAAGCAGGACGAATTCTGCATCAAGAGTACGAGTCCGCGGACTTCTACATTCACGCTCCTGACACTCCCACTCGCTAAACGTCCGGGCGAGGGAGGCCTTCAACTTTGGACCTGGTTATTTCAAACAACTTAGTACAGATGTCAAAGCCGAAATCGCACGTCGAACTATCATCAGACCATCTGCCTGTAACCTTCACCATCGATGCCGACGTTCCAATAGCCCCGGCTGGTAAGCTCATCAGCTGCTTCGACAAGGCGAACTGGAGCACCTTCGCTCGGAAAATTGATCAGGAAATTGACGTCACCGCATCCTGGATCAACGATCTGGATCGTCCACAGAAAATCGACGCCGCCATAGGCAAAATCACTGAGGTCATCAAGGTAGCTGAGGAGGCTGCTGTTCCTACGCGTAGAATTCTCCCAAAGAAGAAAGACATTCCCGACGAGCTGAAGCTGCTAATTCGGCTAAGGAATGTGCGTCGTAGGCAGTTTATTCGGAGTCGGGACCCGCTGATTGGTGCGGTGGTCAACCACCTAAACAATGCCATCAGTTCGTTAAGCGCAAATCATCGATTCAAGAACTTTGGGTCGATGCTGAAGAACCTAGATAACGGCAGTAACAAATTTTGGAAGTTGACTCGCAACCTCCGGAACACGGTGAAACACAGCCCCCCGCTAAACGTCAACGGTAATCTCGTAGCGAGCTCATCACAGAAAGCCGAAGCTTTCGCAGCAGCGTTGCTGCTGCCCACAATAATGAAGAGCCGGGCGATCCTGGAACCTCGGCCGCCGTGGAAAATGCAGTTGACCAAATTCGTACTGCAAATCCTCTCGTTCCTAATGCTGCTCTGGTAAAACCGAAGGAGGTGAAGTCAGTCATCCGCACGTTGAAAATAGGAAATCTCCCGGGCAGGACGGCATCCGGAACACCTGCCTCAAACACCTGCCAAGAAAAGGATTGATCGTTTTGACCAAGATCTTCAACGCGTGCCTAGTCTTGGGTTACTTTCCGACCGGCTGGAAGCACGCCAATGTAATAGCTATTCCAAAGGCTAATAAGGATATCACTGACCCTGGTAACTACCGACCGATAAGTCTCCTGAGCAGCCTAAGCAAAGTCCTCGAAAGGGTAATCCTTGCCCGGTTAAACCGACACCTGGAGACAGAGGAAGTCATTCCACCACAACAGTTTGGCTTCAAAACGGGACACTCAACGGTGCACCAACTCGCTCGCATAAAGCAGAAAGTGAAGCGCGGATTCCTAACGGGTAAATCGACTGGTATGATTCTCCTCGACGTTGAGAAGGCGTACGATTCCGTATGGCAAGATGCTGTGGTGTACAAACTCTTCCGATCGAATCTGCAGCTCTACCTGGTTAAGATTATCCAATCATTCCTGTCAAATCGGACCTTCACGGTGGCTGTAAATGGCGAGAACTCTAATGAGCACAACATACCCTTTGGAGTACCACAAGGATCAGTGCTGAGTCCTATTCTCTACAACGTTCTCACATCCGACATAGTAATGGTTGACGGTGTGTCCTACGCATTCTTTGCGGATGATACTGCTTTCCTGGCGTCGGATAGAGATCCACAAATTGTTGTCACCCACCTCCAAGCGGCAATGGACAACCTTGAGGAATTCCAACGGAAATGGCGCATCAAGCTTAATGCTGGGAAAACCCAGTCCATATTTTTCACCAGGAGACGCGTAGCTCGATACTTCCCCCGCAGATCGATAATGATCAATGGCCAACCAAGAAGTCAAGTATCTGGGAGTGGTGTTTGACAAAAAGCTCAAGTTCGACAAACATGTTAACTAATCGCTGAAAAGATAGATCGTGCTTCTAAAGCGTTTTACTCTCTGCTAAATCGTCGGTCAAAGCTACACATCAAAACAAGTTACTGGTCGTCAATAGTATCATCCGGCCTATAATGACCTATGCATCGGTGGTCTGGGGTAACTGCGCAAAATCTCACCGCAAGCGACTTCAAGTGAAACAGAACAAACTGCTCAAAATGGTCCTCAACTTGAACCCCTGGTATCCGACCGACGATTTGCACAAGTTGGCCGGTGTCAACACTATCGACACAAGTATCGAACGGGCTACGAGATCCTTCATAACTTCATGTGAGACGTCAGCAAATCCGCTCATCGAAGCACTCATCTCTTAACCCCTGTGATATTAGCCTTAAGAAAATCTGAGTTCTAGGGTTTTTTTTTTTGCACCTTTTCCCTATAAAAAGCTAATTTTAGCTAGTGAAATCCTGTTCAATGCTCCTTATGTCTCTTGTAATGAAATAGAATTGCTCTCAGCTGAAAGGTAATCCAAATCTCTGAACTGTAAAAGTAAAAATTGTAATACTACCGTTGAATTAAGGAAATAATAAAACCATTAATTAATAAAAAAAAAAAAAAAAAATTATATGCTCCTGCCGAAAATTATTACGTGAAAATGGGCACGTTTAATTTGTCAACCTTCCCGGATGTGTGTCGCCTTTGTCTACAGTCTAAACATCCGGATGAGCTTGTTTCGGTGGACACCGTTCGCCCGTTGTTTGATCGAAAATTGGTTGATCTGTTGGAGGAGCTGACATTCAAAATTCCATCGGTGAGAAGCTCTGAAATACTGCTAGAAGTATACTTGCTAAATAAAAAGATCCTTTGTTTCAGAAAGTGGTTCCCTACTTCCCATCGGAGGTCTGCTCCATGTGCCTGGAAGTGGTTGATTTTTTCTTCAAGTACAAGCAAAAGATGAACTTCATCCATCAGTTTCTGGTGGCATTCGTGGAAGTGAAGTTGGGCAATGACCACTCTTTGAGGAAGTTGTTCGAGGACCACAACGTTTACTTTTCGATTCTATTTAAAGATTTGGATCTTTGCAATAAGGAGGATCTTCTAGTAGACGATATGCTGAGCGAATATTCTCAGTATAAGATAGCCTCGATGCCAGTTGTTAAGCAAGAAGTTGATTTCGAGCGTGTACCAGAAGAGCAACCGAAGGAAGAGTCTTCGGAATCGGACAGCTATGAATTTCAAATCGAAGTTCTGGATGAGAAAGATAATGATGCGTTTTTGGTGGAGAGACTTCTGGAGAAATTGGGGCAAGTGAAACAAAACGATGGTGGTGAGAAAACGTTAGAGATCAAAGCGGAACCAGTTCAATTGATAGGCTCGGAAGAGCCCGGTGAAATCGAAGAAGTCGTCTATTCAGATTCAGAAGCTTTAGAAGACGTTTTGGAAATCCCCCATGAAAATTCTCAAGATGAAAAATCCAACGAAAATATTGATTTTTCAAAAGATGAGGAAGAGATGGATATAGAGGTTCAAGTTGAAAAGATTGACAGCACGCCAAGCGAAATATTTAAATGCACCAAATGCAAATATAAAACAATATTTAAAAACGCTTTGGCAATCCATGAAAAGCGTCATAAACAATACGATCATCTGAAAGGAATACATTGCCGGCACCCGTCTTGTTTGAAAGTATTTGCCACCAAGGAAGAATTTGAGAAACATCTCAAAGAAGGACTCCACAAGCTGCACATTTGCGACATCTGTGGAGCAACCCTCAAACATAAATACTCGCTTGAGGTGCATCTATCGCGGCACGCAGGCACGACCCGATTCAATTGCAGCTACTGCTCGTCATCATTCTACACCAAAACTGAGCTCCAAAATCACGTTCGATCGATTCACACGACTGGCGAGCGCTGGGAGTGCCCAAAATGTGGATCGGTGTTCAAAAACCGGAAGCTGCTAAATCAGCACCTGGAGTCGCACGTGGAGGAACGTAACTTCAAGTGCGACGCGTGTGAGTTTGCTTTCAAAACCCTGCAGCACCTGAGGCGGCACGTCAGTACCGTGCATAAATCGGTACGCTTCAATTGTGAACACTGCTCGGTGAGCTACGGCCGGAAGGACAAACTACGGATGCATATGGAACGGGCACATAATGTAAGATGCTTGCTATTTTGCTTGTCTCTTATTTGTCGAATAAAATTCATAAAATGTCTCTATTATAGATCCAATCCTATTTCATCTGCGACATTTGCGTGCGAACGTTCAGCGACTCCGCGTCGTTGGACGAGCACAAAAATCACCACGCAAATCCAAAGCCCCTGGAGTGTCCGGTCTGTTTGCTGGCATTCGAAAACAACAAAAGCTACGACGCTCATGCTTGTATCACGTACCGTGACGATTACGTGTGCTGCGGGAAGGATTTTAAATTCCACATCAACTACAATCGGCACATGCTGTCGGAGCACGGTACCAAGATGAACGCCAGGGTGAAACCAGCGAGTGGGATGCTTGTGGGGAACTTGAGGGCTCATCGGCGACGAAACATGCCACCATCATGTCGGATGTGCGGGAAGGAATGTACGTCGTTGATGGAGCGGAGGAAACATGAGGCGAAATGTGGGGTCCGCAAGCGGGTCCCATCAACGAAGGTGAGTAACGATAAACCAGAGGCGGGGCAAGAGCCCGGTGATGAAATGGGCGAAGAGGAGCATTTGATTGAGGATGAAACTGTGGAGTTCATTATTGATGAGGATGCTGAGACAACGGGAATTGTGGGATGTTGATGCCGTTGTTTGTTATTATAAAGAATTATGCAAAAAATAATCGAATTACATATTAGGATGACATTCCTTGATTGTTAAAAAAATGAAAGGCGGTTTCCCTTCAACTAAATTTGAAAACAATTAGAAGTTTTCGTAGGTAGTTACATGTCAAAAAAAAAGAGTTTGTCAACTAAAAATTACCGTCCCTGGAGATCAGAGTGGGTCATTTTTCTAACATAAAAATCTTTCTAGGAAATTTGATGTTCCTTAGATAAAGATAAAATTATCATTGAACAGTTCTTCACATTTCTGAACTCCGTAAAAGAATTATCCTTGAAAGCAATCACCATATTTTTTTCACTATACAACGTAATCCAAAAAAATCATAATTCGTTTATAAAATTTATATTTAATCATTCGGTACGATATATTCCACAACAAAATCTTCTACGGGAGGTTGCTCTGGATTTTGCTGCTTCCCCCGACACAAAGGCTTGTGGGCATTCTTTTGGGTTCGTGTTGGAAATGTTTTCTCGCATTTGGCGCATCGTTCTTCTTGTTTCTAGAAATAAAAATGAAATCAATTTTATAATTTATATTCGATTTCAACAATCGAATGGTTTACCCACCCTTTCCGCGCGAACATTTGCGATCAACTTGTCGTCCTTCGGTTTGACACGAGCATTCGCTTTCACACCGTGCACCAGGAACATGTGCTTGTTGTAGAATGTGTGGAATTTGAAATCCCGCGCGCAACAAACGTAATCCTCACGGTATGATATGCAGACGTGTTTGTTGAACTCCTCCCGAGTTAAGAAAGCCGCCAAACAGATGCCACATTCCAGTGGTTTGGGCTGGCTATGCAGGGCCATGTGTTCCTGTCGCTGATCCTCGGTGGTGAATGATTTCAGACAGATGTTGCACAAAAAGTACATTTGTATCTACGAGAACGGAAAAGCGTACGGTATAAGGTTAAACGACTTTTCGCGCTTAGTTTCATAGGGGCGTAACTGTATTGATCGATTTCTCTTAATCGATTTTATATTTTGTTAATAACTCAATTGTTTCAAAAGCTACAACCGTGATTATCGATTCTGGTGCAAGATACATTCATCCTTTATCGCACCAAACCATTAAATCATCGACAAACTAGCGCAATTCGCTACAATAATAAAAAGAAAACATCGACGAAAAGAAATCGATCAATACAGTTACGCCCCTATGAAACTATGCGCGAGACTTATGAAAATACTTAAAAATCAGTTCGTCTCCATAGAAACGTTCCCATCGACGACGTGATTTTGATCGTATGTACACAAAATGAGACAGTACCACAATTTTGACGTACCGAACGTGTTTAGCGTGATAACCTTCTGGTGCAGTGTGAGCTTCCGTAAAGATTGCAGCCACATTTGCTGCACAAACATTTCCACCATCGCATTCCAGTTCAGCGTTGTCATCAGCTGTATAGAATTTGCTAAGGAAATACCCAGAATTTTGACTACATGGGTAGCTTGTAGCCACTGGGTGTCTAACATATTCCTTTCTCAAAACCCCACATTCACCGCAACAGTTTTGCGCTATTGCAGATCGCAATTGCGCGCCGGCGGCAAGACCAAAACGACGAAAGACTTTCCTCATCGCCTCGATCTACCACAGTGACGTCACGATCACGCTGATGTCGTCGGCGTATAGGCTGAAGGATAAGTCGAGTAGGCGACGAAAAACTACTCCTTAGAAACTGTTTATATTAAATATTTAATTAAAAAAATAAATTTCTCATTCTACCTTTGGTAATCATCTAATACAGACGTGTTTTGTTACAACTACTGTCTCATACAGGGTGTCCAGTGGTGTCCATCCAGTCGGGAAAAGCAGAAGTAGCGGGAAAAACCGGGAAATAAATCCAACCGGAAAAAATGCGGGAAATCATGAAACCAATCGGGAAATTGAACTATCGATCAAATCATAAACATGCATTGTTATGCATGCAAAGTTATGAACATTTTTTTTTTCTTGTAATGTTTTGAATAACTATCATAACAATCAAAATAATATGTCTGGCAATAGTGTAAAATTTCATCTTTCGGTAATAATTATATAAATTGTATAATACATCAGGTATCAGGTATCAGAACGTCGGCTCCAGGGGCATGTTCACCTCAATTTGGGAGATTTGTGCCATCGCCTTCACAGCCTTTTTCATCACACACCTGACGGAAAAGGAAGTGAACAAAAAGGAAAGGAATGTGGATGGGAGAACAATGGGAATGTTTGAAAAAGGGCCCTTGAAGAGGGCATACAACGCATAAGCGTACAAGAGCTTATAGCTACTTACCACAACGGGTTATGAACAACAAAATACTCTGAAGGTTCAGGTTTCTGAAGTCAATTTCACTAAGTAAATGTTTACCAAATATTTGGAAGCGAATTTGCGCATAGACTGGGCAGTTACATATTATATGATAAGAAGTTCCCTAATCGGATTCACAACTATATTGAATATTGCCATGTGCTAGTTCAGTCGGCAGTGACCTGTCAAGGCCTTCACTAAGACACTGCAATTCTGTTTAGACAGATTAGCTAAATAGCTTGCTACTACCGGAGATGGCTCCCGGATGTACAATTTTGTTTGATGACATGAATCCAGACTACTCCAATGCCATTTGTGCTGAGTGACAGCCCAAGAGTTGATCAAAAGCTTCACCCAACACTTGGATATTGGAATAGCTGGCTCAGGACCAATAAAGTCATGCGATGCTCCATTACGAGCTAACTCATCAGCCAATTCGTTTCCAGCTATGGAAGAATGACCAGGTACCCATATAAGGTGTAAAGTATTAACTGAATTCAGTTCCTCAATTTGAGTTCGACATGCGATTACTAACTTCGACCTTGAGTTGGCCGAGGCGAGAGCTTTAATAGCTGCTTGGCTATCTAACAGAGGTATATTACTTTGCCCATAATGCGTTGCTGCAGTGCAGATTGCACTCCACACATGATGGCAAATATTTCCGCTTGAAAGACAGTGCAGTGTGTACCCAGTGAGTGTGACTGTTCCAATCTCAGCTCACGCGAATAGACGCCTGCACCTGCTCTACTTTCGAGGAGGGAGCCGTCAGTGTAACAAACAATGCTGTCCGACATACTTCTCTCCAAATAGCCAGATGTCCACTCATCCCGCGAGGGGAATTGTGTTGAAAATGTCCTATAAGGAAAACTACTAACGTGTGTGAGATCACTTGGAGCAAGGAAAATTGTGTCCCAATTAACCATAAGCGGTAACAACGAAGTGTGTGTGTGTAGAACTGCGGTTTGCAGGATTCTCTTCCATAAAACCGAGTACCCATAGTCGGTAAGTACAAGAAAATGCTTCTTGTTTGAGATGTATGTGTAGTGGGCCACGTCGAAGAGAACTTCGAGAGCAGCCGTGGGAGTTGAAGAGAACGCACCAGTCATTGCCATTAGGCACATCCTTTGAAGATGGCCTAATTTAGACTGAATTGTCCTCACTTCCCCCTTTTGCCACCACACAAGACATCCATAAGCCAAAATTGGTCGTACAACTGTTATGTAAATCCATTTGATATATTTGGGTTTAAGACCCCAAGTTTTACCAAAGGTTCGTCGGCATTGGCCGAAAGCCATACACGCCTTTTTGATTCTGAACTCAATGTTAGGAGTCCAGGAAAGCTTTGAATCCAAAATTAGACCCACATACTTTACTTGATCAGTTACATTGATTTCAGAACCAAAAAGATGTAATGGACGAATACCATTACGATTACGTTTTTCCGTGAAAAGAACAATAGATGTTTTATTCGGATTGACCGAAAGGCCATATTGGCGACACCAACTTTCAACTATCTGAAGAGCAATTAATTGCATATTATTCGGCAACTCGGCCGTACGAAAACCATTTTTTTGTTAAATATCTTGGCTGTGCATATGCACAGCATATGTTTCGAAATGGACGAATTGATATGAAATTTGCGAAAAAGAATCCACGTGTCTTGGAGGGACTCGAACCCTCAACCTCCTACTCTCTAGATAGGCGTGATAACCCCTACACAACAAGACCACTTAAAGGTCACGTTTGCGGAAAAGCCATCAGAATCCGAGTACCAACCTCCACCGCGGTTAGCTTTTTGTGCCTTTGTCCATTTCGAAACATATGCTGTGCATATGCACAGCCAAGATATTTAACAAAAAAATACCTGAAGAGCATTTTGCATCAGGTCGAATAAGGTAGTAATGCACAAACCCACTATCAATGTAAGATAGTCGTCGGCAAATCCGTAGGTACGAAAACCGCCATTATTGAGTAACTTCAATAGCGTATCTGCTACGAGATTCCACAAAAGTGGAGATAATACTCCCCCTTGAGGGCATCCGCCGACACTTAATTTCCTAATCGCTGCTTGACGTAATGTCGAGAAGAGATGTCGGTTTTTAGGCATCTGGTGAATCCATTTGGTAATAATATTAGGTAGCCCATGACAACATGCGGCTCCCAATATTGCATCGAAAGACACGTTGTCGAAAGCACCTTCTATATCTAAGAAAGCACCCAAGCACGATTGCTTTTGAGCGAATGCTTTCTCGATATCGTAAACAACCTTGTGTAGAAGAGTCATGGTGGACTTTCCAGATTGGTAAGCATGTTGATTAACATGAAGAGGCATGTTTGCCAAACAGTCATCACGAATGTGATGATCGATAATACGTTCTAAGCATTTCAGAAGAAATGAGGTCAGACTGATGGGTCTAAAACTCTTCGCTTCTTCATACGAAGCACGTCCTCCTTTTGGGATAAACTTTACAGTGACATTCCGCCAGGATATGGGAATATACCCAGTAGCAAAACTGCATACTAAAAGCTTTTTCAAAACATGTTTGATATGCTCAAAACCTCTCTGAAGTAGAACGGGATAAATCCCATCCTCCCCTGGAGATTTGTAGGGAGCAAAACTGTTAAGTGCCCATTGAATCGATTCAGTAGTTATGATTCTACGAGCCTGAGCTCAAGACCCATAGCTACATGAAAAGACATCAGGATCATCCGAAGATGTTATATCGACACATCCAGCAGGCCTGTTAGCGGGTCACTTTTTAGTGACTTGGTCACTTTTTTCGGGCTAGCCACTAAAAAGTCTCTTTTTTTAACCTCAAGCCACTAAAGTAACTTTTTCTCGCAAAAAGTCACTATTTTCAACTATTTTGAAACTATTGACTAAGATTTTTTTTATAAGGCTTTATGTATCCATCGGAAGATGCTTTGTTCATGGCGGAAATGAAATTACGGACCATGGAAAAATGATCGCTCTGTAACTTCGCCAGCCATTTAACTGGCTGCTCTTATTGGCATTTCACCAGTAGCTAATTGAAGGTGTTTTACGTCACAATTTATAAATTGGTATACAGTCATGCAAGCAGGAGACCTGTCGATTTCGATTTTAACTCAAACTTTATGCAGTAGGGGATGGTGGGGAGACTTGATTCTTCCCTGTTTTACCAAGAACTAAAGTAGTGTTATAACGTATTTTTATAATAGATCCTCTAGACATATGATCGTTATGTTGCGAGTTTTTTTTAAATTGACATCCTTATTTACTGTGTTTTTTTCTTCCTTAAGATGTTTTTTAGTGGCCACGCAAAATTAGAAAAAATTCTCCCAATAATGACCAAATGCTATCATTTTTTCACAGCACAAATCCATAAATATGCTAAATGACCTTCATTGATAAAAAAGCCATAATTCCACCACAATTTCAGGATATTTGGTTTTTAAGTTGTTGCCTCAATTAGAGTAGACTTCCCTCATAGGGCATCCATATAAAAATTTGTCTAAAAAATTCAAGAAAGTTTAATTTGTTCTCAAGAGGCTATTTTTTTGTAGATGAAGGATTTGCTCTAAAAAAATATTTATTGAGTATCATAGATATGATAGAAAGGCGATCATCAAGTCTCCCCAATTTTGAAGATTGCATGCGCTGTCGAATTCCATAGCAAAAATCATTCATGAATACAGCTCGTTGGAAAACCTGCGTATTTTGGAGTAAACATATTTAAAAGTTCAGAGAGCATGGTCCTCATTACAAGCAGAAGGTCGAAGGTGATTGAACCAGGCTCGTTGTACATGAATCTCCATAATACTGTTGTTCCTGTCGCACTAAAAATTCAAAAAACATCCGTTTCACCGATGACAAATCGTAGAGTTCTCTGCATCTTTCTTAAGTAGGTGTTCAGCTAATCCAATGATCGAAATTTTCACTCATTCGAAACGAAAAACAGGTGTCAAGAGTGATAACCATATTTCGCTCACTTCAATTGGCGTAAAATTTTGATTTGCTTGCAGACTACTCATAGTTTTGAATTGTCCTGCTTTTTAAAAATATTGAGTAAAATTTCCGTGTGGTTAAAAGAGAGGGCAATACAAATTTACTTAGTCACTAAGTAGATAAAAGTTAGCGAGTACGATTTTCGTTTCTCTTCTGAGTTCGTTCTAAGAGAAAAGAGTGGTGAGTGAAAGATGTTTTCCGCCACAAATTACGAAAAAAATATTCTCCTTCGACCCAAAAACGCCTGATTTCGTCTCATCAAACTTGCAACTGAAATTGGAAGTCACTATTTGGTCACTTTTTCTGCAACTGAAAGTCACTATTTGGTTCCTTTTTTCGTCAGCTTTGGTCACTAAAGTCACTATTTTGAGTGGCTTCAGTCGCTACCAGTCCTGATCCAGGGAAGTGCGTATCAAATAAGTGCTCTAACGATTGTTCATCAGAAGAAGTGTAGTCGCCATTTGGCTTGCGAATTTCGCCAACTTGAAAATCCTTGGATCTCGCAAGAATTTTATTCAATCGACTGGCTTCACTCAAATTGGAAACATTTGCACAAAGATTTTTGCAGCCGAATCGTTCAACAGATCGTAGAGCCTTCTTGTAAGCTTTGCGAGCCAACTTGAAAGAATCCGTCCCTACTGAATGGCGTCTGTTCCAACTCCTTCTGCACTGCTTCCTTAGCTTAGCCAAATCGGAATTCCACCAAGGGGTTCCTCTTGAGGTTTTTACAGAACGTAAAGGGCAAGCTTCTTCGAAAGCTTCCACGATGTGCAACGTTGTAGTATCAACTGCAACATCCAAGTCGGTAGGAGTTTCTATAGAAGGTAGATATCCATGAAATTTGGTAGAGAGCAACTCTGTGTAAAGATCCCAGTTTGTTGAACAAGGATTTCTGAAACGCAAGGTCTGCGAAGTAACATTCAAATGATCAAAGTAGATGTAGCGATGGTCAGATATCGATTCCTCATCTGACACATGCCAATTCGTCAATTCGTGACTGATTCTATTGAAGCAAAGGGTTATGTCTAACACTTCTGCTCTATTAGATACCATAAAGGTTGGGCGATTGCCTATGTTAAGTAAACTAAGTTCGGTACTACTTAAGTATTCCATCAAGCTGGAGCCTCTCAGATTGATATCCGAGCTACCCCAGATGATGTGATGAGCATTAGCATCACTGCCGACAATTAGCGGAAGGCCTTTTGAAGTGCAATATATGACAACTCGTTTGAAAGCATCCGTAGGGGATGGTTTATCATGTGGTAAATAAACCGAACAATAGACGTATTTCCTGACGGGGGTTCCGCCAGTTGCATCAATTGTGACAGCACATACATCTCTGGTTGTTAGTTCAGAGATAAGTGTAGCAACAATAGCATTGTTAACAAGCACACATGCACGCGGCATTGATCGAGAGTTTGCCATTTCTTTACTGAAAGCAGCAAAAACCGGGTTCACTAGGTTACCTAGGTAGAAGCTACCCTTGCGAAAATAGGGTTCCTGCACCAAAGCCACTTGGGATTTGCCATTTTGCATAAGTCTACGAAGATTAATCGTTGCTGTTCTTTTATGCTGAAGATTGATTTGAGCTATCTTAACTGAAGCCATTGCAAATTAAGATAATGCACTCCACAACTTCAGCATTAATATGAACAGCAACGATGGAACCAAATTGGTATCTTATCAAGAAAGTCAAAGACGAAACACAGAGTACAATATGTATAACGCATAAAGCGAATCCATATAGGTGACAATTTGTTGAAAAACTAAATAAAAACATGCTCATAATCCCACCCTTATTTAACCTCAATTCATTTATTTAGTTTACATCTAAACAGATAACACTGAATCAACAATTTGACGCCACAATACACGGTTCGAGGCCGCATCTCTCCATCCTCGGATACGCCCCACGCTCGCCAAGTCGTTTTGCACCTGGTCTGCCCATCTCGCTCGCTGCGCTCCACGCCGTCTCGTACCTGCCGGATCGGAAGCGAACACCATCTTTGCAGGGTTGCTGTCCGGCATTTTTGCAACATGTCCTGCCCATCGTACCCTTCCGGCTTTAGCTACCTTCTGGATACTGGGTTCGCCGTAGAGTTGGGCGAGCTCATGGTTCATTCTTCGCCGCCACACACCGTCTTCTTGCACACCGCCAAAGATGGTCCTAAGCACCCGTCTCTCGAATACTCCGAGTGCTTGCAAGTCCTCCTCGAGCATTGTCCATGTTTCATGCCCGTAGAGAACAACCGGTCTTATAAGCGTCTTGTACATGACACATTTAGTGCGGTGGCGAATCTTTTTCGACCGCAGTTTCTTCTGGAGCCCGTAGTAGGCCCGACTTCCACAGATGATGCGCCTTCGTATTTCACGACTAACGTTGTTGTCAGCCGTTAGCAAGGATCCGAGGTAGACGAATTCCTCGACCACCTCGAAGGTATCCCCGTCTATCGTAACACTGCTTCCCAGGCGGGCCCTGTCGCGCTCGGTTCCGCCCACAAGCAAGTACTTTGTCATTGAGGCATTCACCACCAGTCCAACTTTTGTTGCTTCACGTTTCAGGCGGGTGTACAGTTCTGCCACCTTTGCAAATGATCGGCCGACAATGCCCATGTCATCCGCGAAACAAATAAATTGACTGGATCTGTTGAAAATCGTACCCCGGCTGTTACACCCGGCTCTCCGAATGACACCTTCTAGCGCAATGTTGAACAACAGGCACAAAAGTCCATCACCTTGTCTTAGTCCCCGGCGCGATTCGAACGAACTGGAGTGTTCGCCCGAAATCTTCACACAATTTTGCACACCATCTACCGTTGCTTTGATCAGTCTGATAAGCTTCCCAGGAAAGCTGTTTTCGTCCATAATTTTCCATAGCTCTACGCGGTCTATACTGTCGTATGCCGCCTTGAAATCATTGAACAGATGGTGCGTTGGGGCCTGGTATTCACGTCATTGTCGAAGGATTTGTCGTACAGTAAAGATCTGGTCCGTTGTCGAGCGGCCGTCAACGTAGCCGGCTTTATAACTTCCCACGAACTCATTCACTACTGGTGACAGACGTCGGAAGATGATCTGGGATATCACTTTGTAGGTGGCATCGAGGACCCAAGCAACCAGAAGTTCAGATTTTACTTAAATTTACTCTTAACCGAACTAATTGGTTCACTATAGTTCACATCAAGTTCCAAGCATGCTTAACGGAACTTTAAAGTTCACTTTTACGCTCCTACCATACAAAAAATTACTTAAAATGAGAGCTGATTAAGCCAAAATAGCCCTTCTTATACGAACTTCTGGTTGCTTGGGGATGGTGATCGCTCGAAAGTTCTCACACTCCAGCTTGTCGCCTTTCTTGTAGATGGGGCATAAAATCCCTTCCTTCCACTCCTCAGGCAAGTGGCTAGCTTTTCTGGACCCATCTTGATGAGCTCAGCTCCGATACCATCCTTACCAGCTGGTTTATTGGTTACTAGCTGTTGGATGACATCCTTAACTTCCTTAAAGGTGGGGGCTGGTTGGCTTCCATCGTCCGCTGAACTGACGTAGTCATCTCCTCCGCTGCCTTGACTTTCACTGCCTGTACTCTCAGCACCATTCAAATGTTCCTCTTAGTGCTGCTTTCACCTTTCGATCACCACACGTACATCCGTCAAGATGCTTCCATCCTCATCCCTGCACATTTTGGCTCGCGGCACGAAGCCTTTGCGGGATGCGTTAAGCTTCTGATAGAACTTGCGTGTTTCTTGAGAACGGCACAGCTGTTCCATCTCTTCGCACTCCGCTTCTTCCAGGTGGCGTTTCTTCTCCTGAAAAAGGCGGGTCTGCTGTCTCCGCTTCTGTCTATAACGTTCCACGTTTTGCCGGGCACCTTGCTGCAGCGCGACCGCCCGCGCTGCATCCTTCTCCTCCAGAATTGGTCTGCACTCTTCGTCGTACCAAACGTTCCGTCGACTTCGTCCCACATACCTGACGTTGTTCTCCGTTGCGTCGTTAATGGTTGCTTTATTCCAGCAGTCCTCAAGAGGGGCCCCATCGGGCACACCCTCTTCCGGCAACGCTGCCTCGAGATGCTGCGCGTATGCAGTGGCGACATCAGGTTGATTTAGTCGCTCTAGTTCGTACAGCGACGGTCGTCGGTACCGAACATTGTTGATGACGGATAGTTTTGGTCGCAGTTTGACCATCACCAGATAGTGGTCAGAGTCGATGTTAGCGCCACGATATGTCCTGACGTCGATAATGTCGGTCAATTTGTGATTCTGCCTGCAGTGGTGATCTCCAGGTGTACCGATACGGGAGGCTGTATTGGAAGTAGGTGCTGTCGTGGCTTGAGCAGCTGTCGTACTCACGTTCCAGCTGCGCGTAGAATGCGTCCTTATCATCATCAGTGCTTCCATAGTGTGGGCTATGGACGTTGATTATGCTGAATTTGAAAGAACCGGCCTTTGATCCTCAACCTGCACTTTCTCTCGTTGATCGGCCACCACCCGATCACGCGCCTTTGTATATCGTCCATCACTATGAAAGCTGTTCCCAGCTCGGGTGTGTTACCGCATTACCGTTACCGTGGATGCCGAATTCACGATCCTTGAGCACATCGGCGAGTATGCGTGTGATCCCGATGAAGTTGAGAGATTTGCAGTTCCACGAAACGAGTTTCCAATCGCTAGTCCCTTCGCCGATGGTTCCGGTCCGTACTCTCTTATTGATTGTTCGTTGCTTATATTTTTTTTTAAGGCTGGCTTGCAGGGTCCGGAGGATCATTCCTCCTTATTCCCGGTGGACCATGGTGCACAGTTTCACTTAGAGTCTCTCGCTGGCATTCGGACGATGATCAGCCACCCCTAACATGGAGAACAGACGCTGTTGTGAACCGATCGTGACAAGGAGAACAGACGCTCAGTTAGATTTGCACCTCCGGATAGGAGCAAATCCCCCTTCCCTGTCAGCATACGACCATATTTCCCACCGGGGTTGATTAGCCGATCTTCCTTAGGGTTGCTCGTATCCTGGCGAGCACCACGAGAAGGTAGGGATAGGAGTTGCTGGGTAAGAGGCTAAGGACCGCGAGATGGGGTCTATTTTATTCCTTCAGGTACGCGAAGAACCAATGGTACGCTTAACCTGCATTTGCCGTGCCAAGAGTTGTTTGGAGTTATTAAAAATTATCCAATTCATTAAAAAATGGTAATTTTTTATACTTTGTGATTTTGTGAAACATCGTGAAACGGAACGCAGAATCAAAACAAAACCACAAAGAGAGCAGCCAAAAACCGGTTTGTTTGATGCTCGCTCATAGAGTAACCAGAAGATCAAATTAAAAAGTGAACCCCGTTAAAATGAATGATGTACCGTTCAAATTATCGGGGGTCCACGGTATTGGCCATTCTAAATCCCTATTTCACACTTAAATCGCCAGAAAAAATTGCCACGATCCCGCTGAGGTCGTCGGCGTAGGCAACAAGCAAATCTTTTTGCGTTTCGCGGGACGCTGCATTTTTCAACTTCGTTTTACAAATTTATTACAATTCATACAGCCTTACAAATATTTTTCCAATTTTTTTTTTTGGACCAAAATCTAGTCGAAATGCATTTTTGGAGGATCCACTTTCAAGCCAGAGACGCAATCCAGATAGGCGTCCCGCGTTTCGCAGGACGCTTGCTGGTCGCATTACCCTTGCCGCACAGAACGAGTAATCTCGAACCAATGAGAGAGGCACCCATTGGCTATGAAGTCACTAGATACCTATATCTAGTGACTTTACCATTGACGAGTAGCCGGGATGTAGACCTACTGGCAATGTGCGCGAGAGGACCGATGAGTCCCTCAATGAAGCCGAGCGACCGCATGGCGTCGAAAAGGAATGAAGGCGATCGAAGGCGTTCTGCAGATCGAAGCTGATGAGCTTACCGGCGCGACGGTGGTGACGGAGATTAGTGATCCGACCTTTCAGAGCGAGAGTGGCTCGGAAGATGTTGCGCTCTGAGTTCGAACATTTCTGTCCGTTGCTCAAAACACGCTGGGCTTGCATTCCGCACTGCAGTCGGTTCTTCTATATGCGGGAGAAAAGTTTATAATCGGTGTTGAGCAGCGACATGGTCCGGTACGCTCGGGCAGTGTTGTCTCCAACTTTCTTTTTTACCAGTACGATTATGCCTTCTACGAAAGCATGGGGAAGATTTCCGGCGAGTGCTTCAACTTACGGTGGATGACGTTGAGGTAAATCCGGAGGTAAAACTCTCGAGGGATCCCGTCGGCTGCGGGTGTTCGTTTTGCTGCGCTTGTTTTGATAGCAGATAATATTTCGGCCGTCGTGGTCTCTTCGGTGCATCTCAGTGGGTCGTCCGGTGGGATAATGGAACGTACACACGGTCAAGCAGTTTGACCAACATTGACTCCACCTCTCGTTTATTCAAACATCCATCAAGTTTTACCAACAGCGGGACGAACAATCAATTTATTCGACCAACAATATCACACATATCCCAGGTTGTGCATAGAGGCGATGGTGCGCATCGTAAAATTCCTCGAAAGCGGCACGAGATCTCCACTTCTAAAAATGTTGTCTCTGGGGGGATTCGGTCTGACTCGCTGGCTTGTCTTCTTCTGTTATGATCGTGGCCCAGCTTGTTTCGTCACGTTGGCGTAGCTTTTCTGGACGAGCAGTTTCTTGTTCTGAACACAAGATATGCCAGTGTGGGCATGCTCTTTGCAGTGTTTGCATGAGGAAATCTGCCACTTGTAGACGATGTACGCCTGCTGACCCATGATCGTGACCCGCGAATCAATCTTTCGCTGAATCAGCATATGGACCGACAATACGCTGAGCGGGATTCCAACAAACTCAAAGCCGTCATCACCCCACGTCAAAAAATCATGAAATTGTTAAGTTGACAGTTCGATTAATGGCACTAACACCGCCATAGTGACTCGATCCCGAATCCATTTTCGTTCAGTAATTCAGGGTCGAGGTTGGATCTGACCCATGTTTAAAACCAAAAACGACACAAGTGTGTCAAGCAACCATGGTGTAACTTACATTATGAACTCGTTCTATGTGCATCCGAAGCTTATCTTTGCGGCCATATGACACATCGCAATGACCACATTTGAAGCGCACATTTAGATGAATTGTTTCCTTGTGCCTGTGCAGATGCATGTTGGTTTTGAAAGCCTTCTCACAATAAGGGCACTGATAATTTCTCACTTCCGAGTGAGATTTCAAATGACGTTTCAAGCATGTTACACTGGAAGAAGAGAATGCAAAATGATAATTTATATTCGGTGATATGAAACTTTTTTTTTAGTACTTTTTGAATTCTAATCCACAAATGCCACATTTTGCCATTTCGCTCGCAACATGTACCAAACCGAGATGTAGTTTGTATTCCTGTGAGGTGTAGAACGACGACGAGCAATACTCGCAAGGGTATTTTGTTAGACCTTTGTGTCTCCGAATGTGAACATTCAGCGAATATTTATTTTTCAGCACAACTCCGCAAATGCTACAAACCCAACATCGGTGAATTTTTTCCTTGTGTTGAATCAACTCATCTTCACACGAAAACCGCTCTTTACAATTTTCAAAATCACAGTTCCATTCAACTTCCGCTTCGTGTTCCGAACGTTCCAGCGCCGGAATCGCACAGTTTGCATTATCTTAAATTTGGGAGTACAAAAATATAAACTTTTTGAAACGATTTTCTCTAATTTTTCATACCTGCTTCTGCAAAAATTAATTTCTCTTCATCGCAATTGGCTGATTGCTCAACTTCCATCCCGCCATCATTTGAGCCGTGCTCAACATCTAAATATTCAATTTCAACGTTCTCGTCGGAAAAATCCGAATGGCAGGAGAACCCATCATCACCACTGTTTTCCAGCAATTCAACGGTGAAGATCTGATCATTGTCTTCATTCATTTCATTTTCGCGTAGGGCCATTTCGAGATCATCCTCAGCAGCTCCATCTTTCTGTTTAATTGATCCTTCGTGTCTCTCCATACTCACCGTCAAATCTTCCCAACGAAGTTTGTGATCACGGTCTATTAGATCAATCTCCTGGAACTGCGAACTCATGGTTTCGTAACGGTCGTCAAATAGTTGACGCAGTGGTTGAGAATCACCATTATGGTTCATCAGTAGAAAAGCCATTTGAAAATCTCGAAGGAACATCATTTTCCGTTTAAATTTAAAAGCCGCTAGAAAATGTTGCTGGCACTGCTCACAAACGGCGGACGGTAACAAATCAGAGAAATCCTGTAAAGAATATTACATTTATTCAAGCAGTAATTTAGAAAAACCAAACAATCTTACCTGCTGGGAGGGCGACCCACAAAACTCATCCATCAATTCCAAAAGCTGCATGTCAAACTCTGGCAGTATGCTGGCAAGTGGAACCATTTCCGGTGCCGGTTTCTGCTGCATGCACAAACGACAAACGTCGGGAAAGTGAAATAGCGCGCTTATTTTCATTGCACATTCAATTTGTTCGATTAATTGAGCGAATTAAAATATAAAATACAAAGCAAACAAATTTTCAACCGATAACAGTTTGTTTAGTGCATTACAATTTATTTTTTTTGTTTATTGCTAGAAAAGTCACTTTTCGCTTTTTGTTTGTAATCAGCGACTACACTAAAAAAAATATCAGCTTATATTTAGCTGTTTCTGACGGTCATTGTTTCACGATATTTTTTAATTTTATTTTTATTCTGCTATAGCTAATGGAAAAGGCGGGATTTTATTATGATTTATTATGTATAGAATCGTTTGGAATTACAGAGGGTTTCGGTTAGAAATCCCTGGATAATTCCGTACGGTGGTTGTCCAACGATAGCTCAAAACCAGGAGGGTGAAACGCCTGTCATCCGCGGTACAATGGCACTCTACCCAACATCGCTTTTGGTACTTCTGTTTTTGGTACCCAGTTTCTGGGTAGTATACCCGAATTCAGCGCTCATTTTGGGTGATTGGTTCGTACGCAGTTAGTGCTAATTATCGGCATTTAACTTCTCCGGGCGAACACTTGCAATTGGTTGAGGTACATCGAGCGTTTTGTGTTTGTATGGCTTCTTTATGTCGAAAAATAGCTCATCGATACTTCCGAAGTTTTGTTATCATGAACCAAACGAAATTAAAACAAAAACATTGTACGCCATATTGAATGAATGGTTGGTAGGCGTATTAGCCTTCTCTTCAGTCCCCTGCTCAAAACACGTTTGGAATGGAGTTTATTTCTCGGATTGAAAATTAAACGTGACCGTCGTGTACAATGATTATTTATTAATCTCCTCTTTTCCGATACAGTGATGCCAGAACTCCAATATTATTTTAATTACACCGAGAAAGTTTTCAGTTTAAAATTTATGTGTCTATTTTGCAGTTAATCCTCGGGTGTGCAAACAAGTCAAACTCGTTCATTCACCCCCCGTTGAGTCGGCAGACTCAACCGAAGGCAACACAGCGATCTTTGTCACCGATCGCTTGAACTCCCCGGATCCAGTCTTGACGGTGACCACTCTAACTGCTCCATCTCGTCCTGGATGAGTCGCAATGATGCGACCGCGACGCCAATGTTGAGGTGGTAGATTTTCGTCTAGAAGCAACACCAAAGCACCGATTCTGTAGTTTTTGACGTTCCCGGTGTGCCATTTCTGTCTTGTCTGGAGATGGTGAAGGTACTCGGATGACCATCTTCCCCACAAGTGTTGCATCATCTGCTGAAGGTGTTCGTATCTGCTGAGTCTTCCTTCGTTTTCGTTGGTATAAGAGGGCTGAGGAAGTGCCATCGCTGACCGGCCGATGAGAAAATGGGATGGCGTTAAAATTGCAGTATCATTCCGGTCGTCCGAGAGCGGGCACAATGGACGAGAATTTAATATTGCCTCAGTTTGTGCCAAGAACGTAATCATTTCCTCGTGCGTTAGTCGTGTTTCGCCGATAACTCGTTTGAAGTGAAGCTTCATAGATTTTACACCGGCTTCCCACACTCCCCCAAAGTGTGGACTTCGTGGGGAATGAAATGCCAACGTATACCCTTCACTGAGCAAAACTCGGCCAGCTTCCGCTGATGTAATTCGTCTTCGAAAAGTTGTCGTAGAGCTGCTAATTCGTGGTTCGCTCCCACGAACGATGTACCGTTGTCCGAAAACACATCACTGGGCAATCCACGGCGGCTGGCAAAACGATGTAGGGCTGCGATGAAGTGTTCAGTTGTCAAGCTTGATACCAACTCCATGTGAATTGACTTAACTGCCATACAGATAAAAACCAGTACGTATGCCTTGTATGTCTTCGGACTTCTTGGGCTTAGTCTCAGCAAAAAGGGTCCCGCATAGTCAACACCCACCTTAGAAAATACAGGCGCCGGATTGACGCGTGATTCGGGTAGATTTCCATGAGTTGACTGCCCAGGACAGGACGATGTTTGGCGCAAAGTTGACACGATGCTATGATCTTCTTAATTTGCGTTTTGACACGCAGCGGCCAATAACGTTCACGTACGATAGCTAACAATCCGTTAGGGCCAACATGCGAATGCTCTTCATGGAGTCTTCTTAGCAGAATTACCGTTATATGGTGCTTCTCAGGTAATAGCACCTGATGTTTCCCATCGTATGGGATGGCAGAATACTTGAGCCGGCCTCCGACTCGAATCAGTCCATCCTCTGCCACAAACGGTGCAAGGTTGCTGAGATTGTGGCGTTTGAGAGGCGTGTGTTGAAGGATGCGCAGAAGATCGCCAAATACCTCCTCCTGCAGGATACGTAGAATTGTTCTCTCGGCAACAAACATTTCATCTGCTGTTATCGGTGTGCTCAATAGTTGACTGCGTCTTGGAGTTATAAATCGCCGGACATATACCCAAGCTCGTATCATTTTGCGGTAGTGGCTTACCCTATTAAGTTGCACTTTGGATCGGGCACTAGTAGCTGTTAAAACCCTTACTTGCTTTAGCTCCGGTATAGCTGATTCATCCAGTGGGTCAGGAACGATTGTGTCTACAAGCGGTTGTGACAGCCATGGTGATCCGGTCCACCAAAGACTGTTTTTCAACAAACCCTCCGGATACTCCCCTCTGGATATAATATCGGCTGGGTTGCATTCCGACCCCACATAATGCCATTCGTCATTTCTAAAATTGCTGCCACATGGTTGGCAATAAATACGTTCAATGCTGGCGGAGGTTTTTTAAGCCAACATAAAACAATATGGGAATCACACCAATATTTCACCACATCGAACTGAACATTCATCGATGATACTATTTTGTCTGCCAGTTCCACAAGGTGCCAGTTCCGTGCACCGCAGAGCTCTAATCTCGGGATTTTTAATGATTTGAAGGGCGCTACTCGTGATTCACTTGCGACTAGGCCGACGGTAACCGTTCCATCTTTGGCGATAGTCCTAATATACAGCACCGCTCCATACGCATGCAATGATGCATATGAGAAGCCGTGTAATTCGACTCTTGCTGAACCTGCTGGTACCACCAGATGCCGCTTACGAATCTGGTTGACATACGATAGCTGTTCCTGGAATCTTCTCCAATTCTGCAACAACTCTTCAGGCAGTATTTCATCCCAGTCTAAACCCAGACGCCATAAATCTTGCATGAGCAACTTGGCCACAGTGATGGTGGGACCAATAAACCCAAGTGGGTCGAACAAACGTCCAATGTCCGACAAAACAGCTCGCTTCGTTATCGACATCCTATATTCTGATTGGTTAACGTGAAATCCGAAATAATCATCCGTTGGATTCCAGATGAGCCCCAATGCCTTGATGGTATTGTTTACACCAGTTTCTTGGAAGTTAACTTGTTTCTCATGTAGGTGTTCCGGAATCGCGTCAAGTACTTCAGCGCTATTAGAACAGAATTTATGGACTCCGAATCCACCCTTCGCTAGTAATGCTGAAAGCTGATGATAAATGGTGACAACATCTTCGATGGACTCTCCTCCCGTTAGGAAGTCATCAATATAGCTGTTATTCTCTATAATGTCCGCAGCTATAGGGAATTCTTGTCCTGCGTCCTTCGCCAACTGCAGGAGTACTCGTGGGGCGTGATGAGGTGAGCTTGCGACCCCATACGTCACCGTTTGAAGCTCAAAAGTTCTTTCTTCTCCATTGACGTTCCACCACAAAATTCTTTGGAAGCGACAGTCTTCTGGAAACATTCGAATCTGGCGGTACATCTTGGGGATGTCCGCCGTCAAAACCACCTTGTGTGTACAGAATCGCAAGATTATCGTCAGCAGGTCACTCTGTACAGTAGGACCCACTGAAACTGCATCGTTGAGCGAAATACCTGATGTGGTTTTCGCTGACGCGTCAAAGACAACGCGGGTTTTCGTAGTCGAACTGGTCGCCTTGTAGACTGCGTGATGTGGAATGTAGTATCCACTCAAATCTGCGCTTTGCACTTCCTTCATGTGTCCTAGTTGTTCATATTCGGCCATGAATTGTTCATATTGCTCACGCCTTTCCGGATTCCTATCCAACGCAGCCTTCAATCGATCGAAGCGTTTCTTAGCAAGTTTGTAGGATTCACCAAGCTTATCCTTGAGTTCGTTGAAAGGTAGTCGTACTTGATAACGACCCTGCTCATCCCGAGTATGGGTTTGGTTGAAATGTTCTTCCACATCAGCCTCCGTTTTAGTGAACAGATCCTTTGTTGGAACGGATTCGACTTCCCAAAACCTTGTTAGTGTTTGGTTGAGTTCATCAAAACGATTGAATTGACAGACACGAGAGAGTTGTTTCGACCTTCGTGTATGAACTGAACCCCCTACAACCCAGCCCAGCTGAGTCTCCACCAATACTGCAGAACTATTTCCAAGTTTTACTCGACCGCCCTTTAAGAGGTCAAAGAATATTTCATTTCCAAGAATCAGGTCGATTTCTCCTGGAGTGTAGAACGAGGGGTCAGCTAGCGGTAAAGTGGATGGCAGAGACAAGGTGGTAACATTTATTTCAACAGCTGGTATGTTGGACGTGACTCGGGGTACAACCAAAAAGTCTAAATCGTATTGCAGATGGGTACCGAAACGAGGATGGATCGTAGTTGACACCAGATATTTGACGTTGGTTTGAATATCATTTAGACCATTGATCGGGAGATCAATTCGTTCCATTTTTAATTTAAGCTGTCTGGCCAACCTTTCCGTAATAATGTGGCTATCAGAGCCGGAATCTAGCAAGGCTCGAGATTTGATGATACTTCCTCCGTTGCCTATCACCAAAACTTCCGCTGTAGATAGCAGCACATGCCTCTTGACTGTTGTGGTGTGACCGCACAACGTACTAGCACTCTGTGGATCTGGAACGTTCGCGTCTTTGAGTTGAGACCGATCCGGCGCAGGCTGCCGCAGAGTGTTCTGATCTGCATCCTTCGTCGTATTCGTAGTACTGGAACCAACCGCGTTGCTACTAGAGTGTAATAAACTATGGTGTTTACGGCCACAACCTTGAGCCTTGCAGACTTGGTCCGAAGGACAATCAATGACACGGTGATTTCCCTTCAAGCAATTGTAGCACAGATTTGATTTCACAACTATAGCCTTCCGCTCCGATATGGACTGGTTTTGAAACTTGGAACATCGATAGATTGAATGGTCAGCCTTGCAACAGGGACAACTTTCCCTTGTAGTTTGGACAAAAGACTTTGAGACATTTTGCGAAGAAGGGCGCTGACTAAACGTTTGCCGTTGCTTAGATTGAACCGCTACCTGCTGAGGTCCTTGGTGTTGTGAGTGACTAGTCCGCACCAGAACACGTCCCCGTTCCCGAAGGAATTCAATAAACTCACTAAAAACGGGTAAGTCTCCTGACCCTAACTGCAATTCCCATTGCTCTTGAGATTCTCTATCCAACTTTTTGTACAACACATTGACAAGGAACAGCTCGGCCAGTCCCTCGACCTTGAATCCATGGCCGCTCAGAGCTTCCGTGTGTTTGGTGGAAATATCAACAAGTTTAGTAATAGACTTACCTCGGTTGTCTTTGGTTACCATAGGGATGTCGAGGATAGCATCAATATGCGTATCCATAATCAAACGCTTATCTTCGTATGCGTTCTCCAGTATGTTCCAGGCAAGGTTATAGTCATTACTGTTGATGACTTCCTGATCAATTTTATCTTTTGCATCTCCATCTAGTGAATTCCTCAGATGCAGAATTTTCATTGCAGGAGTTTCCTGTGGATATTTACTCATTATGCTTTGGAATAGGCTTTTAAAGCTGTACCAATTCACAGGATCTCCATTGAATCGAGGGAACGGGGCGTGTAGTTGTGGCGCTGGAGCTTGAACATACACCGGTTGCGGTGCGGCTAGTGCCACTGCACTGGGTGGTTTCGATTCTGATTCACTCTTCTTCGCTATTTTCGTCTGCAAGATAACATACAGCTGGTCATGCATTCTTTCAAATTTCATGTACTCCTGTCGATGTTCATCGCGAGTCTCTTTCGGAACGATCATAGATATTTCGGAATGTATTTTCTCATATTCATCCGAGCATCTTCGCAGTGTATCCAAGTGCAGCCGTAGAAGGTGAATGTTGACATCTTCCGGCTTCACACTTTCATTGATACGGATCAGCTTCTCGATCAGCAAATTGCGCCGATCAATTAACGATTCCATTTTGTACTCCATTATTCTTCGCTGCTCGGCAGCTTGCTTTGCAATTTTTGCTGAGAAACTGACGGAACTTGATTCCAATCGTCATTACCCGGCAAGGCACTCAAAATGTTTCTTCGTGGTATTTGAACCACCACACGCGGCGTTTCAGGGTCCGACATTCAATCACACTTCAATTTATGTTTGCTGCCTACACGGTAAGCTTCTCAATTTCTCACTAATCTGTGTGTCTCTTTTGCTCTTTGTGGCGTGACCACTTTTTTATGCTGCTGGAGCTTAATTACACGCACACTGTTGTGCGAGTCACTCAGTGCGAAGACCGACGATCATAATTCCCACGCAGCTCGTATGGCGAGACTGCATTCCTACACTGTGCTATTCGATTCGACCACTTTTTTATGCTGCTGGAGCTCAATTACACGCACACTGTTGTACCCCACACCACACTCACTTGGTGAAAACTGGGTGCTCACTCTATCAGCCGCTCGGGCATGTACTTTTCGTAGTTGCTGTAGGCTTCGCACGGCGAAGAACAGCTTTCACAAACACTCTTTGGAACACGGTTCCGAATCTCTTGCCCCGATGGCAATCACTAACACATGTGTCT
This sequence comes from Armigeres subalbatus, assembly GCF_024139115.2. NCBI lineage: Eukaryota > Metazoa > Arthropoda > Insecta > Diptera > Culicidae > Armigeres > Armigeres subalbatus. Next base: position 96,087,734 of record NC_085140.1, on the reverse strand, counting down.
CGGATAGGTTTCTTTTGAACTGTTGTAGTGAATTAGCAGCACAGTGCTGAAATTCAAGATGGCGGCGAACTTGTTGTGCCAAGGACACATCAACAAAATCGTGGCGTAATCCAACTTCCGGTTCGGAACTACACCAGACACTAGCACATCACTTCCCATTCACCAAAATGGCGAATTTTCAGTTTTCCTTCGCACAATCACACAATCCGCTACTACCACAGCTAACACCTCATGGAAGCGCAATTTTTCCACGAAACGACGCCAAAACGCACAATTTGTCACGGAAACGATCTCGACCGAAACTCTCAATACGGCGCGATTAAACTCCAAACTCCTGAAAATCCGGTCGAAACGGACCAAAATTAATGTCCAACGATAGCTCAAAACGCGTTTGGAATGGAGTTTATTTCTCGGATTGAAAATTAAACGTGACCGTCGTGTACAATGATTATTAGTGCTGTCCAATGAGCAGCTTGAAGTCGCTCGAAATTTCTTCCGTCCTGCTCGTTCTTTTTTGTCAACAAATGGACATGAGCAGGACAGGGAGAAACTTCGAGCTACTTCAAGCTCTCATTGGACAGCACTAATTATTAATCTCCTCTTTTCCGATACAGTGATGCCAGAACTCCAATATTATTTTAATTACACCGAGAAAGTTTTCAGTTTAAAATTTATGTGTCTATTTTGCAGTTAATCCTCGGGTGTGCAAACAAGTCAAACTCGTTCGGTGGTCTTATATTCCATTTTAATATCATGATCCACTTTATCATGTGATAAACCTCGTAATCTGAACTGGCCGTAACCGTGTCTGAGCTAACTTGGCGTCCGATCTCTATATTCTATTACTGCGGGAAAAATTGACTGATTAGTGTTTGGCAATTTTTTCAAAAACATTCCTTTGCACTTTCAGTTTGTTAAAAATTAAAAAGGAATTAAAATTTGAAATCTTTGCGAGTGTTTCATCGAATATTTTCTAATGTTTCACTAATACGGTGCTAATTGAGCTGTGCAACAAAATGTCCGAAGTTAGAGCGAAGAAAATCCTTGCAGATTTAGTGAAAAAATCCGGGTGAGTATGCTGAGTATAATTTTGTTTACAAACGAATTGTGGATAACAATTTATTCATCGGTACCCAACCCAGATGCACTTATTCCGTAGACAATGTCCTGACCATTTTCCGCAACAAGGACGCCAAGTACAGTAACAAACGGTTAGGCGCGCTTCTAACGCAATTATTCAAGACCACTCCGAACGGAGCAAAGTATGTGGATGAGTTTGTATCGTCCAATCCGAAGGACTCGTACGCAGCTTTGGTTCTGTTGCTGAACAACTTCCTTCAGGACTGCAAGAACCTGCAAGCGGAAAAATCGGCCACAGTTGCACAAACGCAGCCACCGGTCATCGATTCCGTTTCGAAGCGAGCTGCCATGTTCGAGAGCCCTCCGCTGTCGTCGACACGAATCGTTTCGGAGCAGCAGATTACGCCTGAGAATGTTCAAGAGATTAAGGAAAAAATCGTCAAGGCCACCTCCGGTTCGACGGTGAACCGTTCGTCGGGATCCATACCGGCGGCGTTGGTACCGCAAACCTTCGAATATACGGCCAGAAAGGGAACGATCGTTTCGTGGAACTTCAACTACGAGGAACTGTATCCGATGCAGAATAAAAACGTGGCCGCCATCCCGCTGAGCTCGCAGGAGCCAATTGTGATGAAGGAACTGCTGGATTGTTTGGTTGGGGTGAAAGGGTCGCTCATAGTGCCGAAAAAGAGCATTCGAACCATAAGTTTGTTCCCGGTGGAATTCGAGGTGTCGGATCAGATCGAAGAATCGCTGCGGGATATTGTGCGAGAGATTCTTCCTCTGGCGTCGCATTATTCGCAGGTTCGCTAACTATATTTATACAAATCCTAGAATGCTGCACAATCGTGTCTGTCTCACAATTCCTTCATTACAGGTACAAGATTTTATCACCGCATCTAGTTCCCTTGAAAGTGGACAAGTTTTGCAAGCCCTGCGGGCTGCACTTCAAGCCATCATCAAAGACTACTATCTCTCTATAACGCAGCTGGAGGATCTATTCCTGAAGCAGCAACTTACGTTCCACAAGTTGCTGTACTTCCTGCGACCGGTGTTTCACACGATGGAAGTCCTAGCGGAAACTGTGACCGCCATCCGTCAGACAAATTGTCGCGGAGGAACGGCACTAACACTCCTCTACGATAAAATAATTGCGACAACGGGCGACGAAAAGAGTCGAAAGGTGCTGATCCACCTGATCGAAATGGCTGCCGTGCCCTACATGGAAATGCTCCAGCTATGGATTTTCAACGGAGTGATCCACGACACTCGTAAGGAGTTTCTAGTCGAGCACCACGCGTTGGATTTGAACGAGAACGACATGATGGATTACTGGGAGAAGCAGTACGTAATCCGAACAGACAAAGTTCCTTGTTTCCTCAACGAATACGCGGACATCATCCTCAGCACAGGAAAATATTTGAACGTAATTCGAGAATGCGGCAGCTCAGTCGACTATCAGCAAAAAGTTTGTACGACTTTGAAGTACACTCATTCCGATCATCAAACGTACATAAAGGTCATCGAAGATGCTTACAATTACGCTTCCTCGTCGCTGTTGAATCTCATTATGGACAAGTACAACCTCATGGGGCGGTTGTATTCCGTAAAGCGTTACTTCCTTCTGCAGCAGGGCGATTTCATCGATCAGTTCATGGATATCTGTGAGGAAGACCTCAACAAGGACGTCGACGAGCTTCGCCCGATGCGACTGGAGAATCTTCTCGAGGTCACACTGAACATGTCTTCCGCTCGCTACGATGAGTACAATGACGATCTTAAAACTATGCTTCTACCGTACGGAATAGTAACTCAAATTTCCAAAATTGTCAAAACGGAAGACGTTTTTCTGGACACGCTTGGCGATACATCGCAACTGAAGGGGATCGAATGTTTCACCTTTAACTACAACGCCCAGTGGCCGGTTTCGATCGTGCTCAACCGATGGACCATCTCCAAGTATCAGATGATTTTCCGCCAGCTGTTCTATCTGAAGTACGTCGAACGGATACTGTGCCGCGTCTGGATCGCTAACAATCGCACGAAGCAGTTTGCGCCGCAAACGGCAAAGCTTTATCGGTCGGCATTTACTCTGCGCCAGAAGATGCTGATTGCCATCCAGAGCTTTGAGTCGTACATGATGATTGAGGTCATTGAGCCCAACTGGCATCATTTCTACCAGAACATCAAACAGGTAAGTCGCTGTTGCTCATTGGCGTCGAAAGAGATTCACGGGTTCACGGATCCAGATAGCCTAAATGCAGACTTTCAAGGTTCTGTAGCTACCAACTACCAATCAAATCGTCGACGCAGGAGTTTAAATCTGGAGATTTTCGTTGATCGTATGTTCTCTCACCGACGAAGGATCCCAACTTTCTGCTCTGTTAAGTATTGATGGTAGTAATGGAAAGCTCCCATGGTTGCAACGTAATCGGGTAACGGTAACGGGAAATCATGGTTCGATTTCGGAGAGAAAGCCATGGTAATTGTTCGCCACCACGCTATCAGGTGACCTTCTTGGTGCTGTGCCACAAAAACTGCTTACCACTTACATTGAAAATTGTGCCACCATGAAGCAGTACAGTAGCAACTAACACTATCGTTCGAAACTGTTACGTACCTAAAATACATAACCGCTTCTTATCTACAGAAGACAATCAATCACAAGTATTTGCAAATATATTTTCGTTCATCTATTTCAGATCAAAAACGTTGACGACGTGCTCAAATACCACCAGGACTTCTTGGATCAGTGTATGGAAAACTGTATGCTAACCGATCAGGACCTGCTGAAATCCATCATCAACCTGTGCAACATCTGTATTCAGTTTTGCAAATTTCTCGCGGTAAGTGCTTCAAACCCTATTTCCCTCTACACCAATAGAACACCCCATCCTGGTTCAGCACCACACTCAAGAAAATGTTTCCTTTTTTTCTCTACGATTTTTTGTCTCGTTTTTTTCTCTCTCTCTAACGCGGGGACGCTGCTTGATATTGTAAACGTGTGCGTTGTACTTGCGTGCGTGCGTGTGTGCTCCCTCCTAATCGGATCGTCACAATCGTACTACGACTTTGTCATGGCGGACAACAAGGAGGCACAGCGACACTTCGTTGATGCCGAGCTCTGCTCGATGCTGGCCTCTACCGACGATTTTTCGCTGTCCTCCGAGTCGGACTATGACTTTGCATGCCAGCAGGTATCTATAAATGGGCGCGCAATGCTGATGCTTTCTGTTGTTTGCACACACTAAAAGCGTAATGTTTTTCACTGATAAACAGACGTACTGTACAGGAATATTTTGCTGTCGACACTATCGTACAAAATTTAAAAAAAAAATCATTGTTACGGCCTCATTCATTTTCTAAGGTTTTGATTTGACGATCCTTTTTATCATTTAAAAAAAACTAACTTCCGTTGAATAAAACTTAATATGCGATAGGTCGAGGGCAAAATCTACCGTGCAACGTCAACGTACCGAAGGCATTAAGACGCTTCCATGCTCAGCTATTTATGTATAATTCATTAATAGAAACATACATCGCCTTTTTGTTTAAATTAATTATTATTTGCTATGACTAACAATTCAGCACAACAATAAATAGCAAAACAGAGCGCTGCTGAAATCAATGCTTTCAAGTTAGAAAAAAAAGCCAAAGATCATGGCTTTTTTACTATAATAATTAATGGATTACTACAGCATCCCCTATTTAACCATGAATTAGATTACTCCTAAATTTGATGCAGCTTCAGCGAAACCAACCGGGATTGGCTTAGTGAGAACATCAGCTGTTTGTGATTTGGAGTTAACATGGTGTAACGATATCGTCTTTCTTTCAAGCTGTTCTCGCACGAAGTGTTGTCTCAGATCGATGTGCTTGAGGCGAATAACCGATCTCCTTCTCCGCCAAACAAATCACATTTTGGTTGTCACAGAATATTGAAACTTGGACGTCTATCTGGAATATTTCGCCAAAGAAGCCGCGCCACCACATAGCCTCTTGAGTTGCACTTACAAGAGCCATGTATTCTGCTTCTGTACTAGATAAGGCTACGGTTGGTTGTCGCCTACAAGTCCAGGCCGCTGATCCACCACCGTATTGGAAAGTGTATCCTGTAACAGAACGACGAGTGTCGAAATCATTGCCCCAATCGGCATTGCTTGCAGAAAATTAACTTCTTCGATCTCGTTCCTTTCAGATACCGCAGAATTCTTTTGGCCGCTATCCAATGTTCTTCTCCGAAACCATTGCTGAAACTGTTAATAACATTCACAGCGTAAGCTATAACCGGTCGTGTACAGAGGGCTACGAATTGCAACCTTCCCACCAATTCTCGAAATGGAACCCTTTTTATTTGTTGGTTCTGCGATCCTGAGTTCGATTTGCGCCTTGTCAATCTCATATTTGGATCCATTGGTGTTGATACAGTGTTGTAGGGTATAATGCCCAATAGTGAACCCCCTAGTAGCGAAATTTTGCTCTTCCTGGCATAAGGAGTGGAAATTTTCAAAATATTATTTTTGCGTGATATCTAATATCAAGCTCTGCATCTCCTCTTCACGCTACATACATAAAACCCCCAAATAAACGACGTTATTCGTTGATATTAACATTTTAAAGTCTGACTGAATTCGCCCTATAGTAGACCCCCTGGGGGTCCATAATAGGAAATTGCTTCCCTATAGTCGACACTTCATTTGATTTTTATGTTCCGTTTCGGGACGTTCTTCTTCCCTATTATGGGCCCCCCTAAATATTCCTATAATGGACACTCTCGTGTTTATTTTTTATAGAATTGTAAAAAATCATCTAATTTTACTTTCCATAGCATTTCCAATGCATGTAATCAAATCATAGGTGGGTTCTCCCGATGGAATTTCATAGCAAAATGTTTACATTGTGCTGTAATAATGCAAAAATGGCTGGAGGGTCCACTACTGGTTGGGGGTCCACTATTGGGCACTTTACCCTAGTTTGTTGGCGTTCCAGCAGTTCTTCAATGTACTTTTCTTGGTCCAACATAAATGTGTCATCTTTACTGGAAATTCGCATTTCAAGTACCTGCCTTGCCTCTCCTATAGATCCTTCATGTGAAATTTTGACATCAGTTCCTTCTTCACAGATTCTATCACATCTTGATCCGTTGAGAACAATAAGAAATTGTTCACATAGACGGCGATTACAAAAATAACGTCTTTCTCTATATTGAAGTGAACGCACGGATCAAAATTAGATCGCTTCAAACCCATACGCTTCAATTCGGCATCCAACTTCAAGTTGTAGACACGGCTCGCTTGCTTGAAACCGTAAAGCGCCTTCACCAACCGACACACCTTTTTGGGAGCATTTCTATCGATGAATCTCGCCGGTCAACTCTCCTTGGAGGAAAGCCGTTACTGCATCCATTTGATGTATATACATTCCTTGTTGTGCCGCCAATGCTAACAGGAAACGAATGCTTGTGTATCTAACCACCGGCGAGTAGGTTTCGTTAAAGTCTCCTTTATCCTGTAAAAACCCTCCCTTGACCTGTAAAAACCCTTTTATGACTAGCCTTGCCTTGTATCGCTCTACAGTCCCGTCTGAATTGATTTTACGCTTGAAGGCCCATTTGCACTCCAAATGCTTCCTTCCGTCTGGTAACTCGGTTAGAATCCACGTCTTGTTGATATTCAATGTCTGTTTCTCAGCTTCCATGGCCTCACACCACAAAAGCTTACGTTCATCAGTCTCCATTGCATCATGAAACGATTGCGGCTCGGGTTTATTGAATACCTGTGACTTAACAAACGTTTCAGGAAGTACACTGTACGTCATATCAAAATGTTGAAATACGCTCCCGCCCACTGCGTCTGACAGCAATACGCTATATTCTTCTTATTGGGTGCGCAGGTGGTGCAATACGAATCGCCTCGATGGTGTCATTTGCGCTGTCGTAATCCGTTTCATTGTCAACATCATCCTCTGTCGACTGGTTTACTTCGTTAGTTGCGATAAGTACTTCTGGTGTATTGGCAACTTCATTAGCTGCATCCATCCCACAGTGGGGAAATTCCTACCCAAAAAGGTACCTATTTATTGCGGCTACTTGCTGCGCCGGAAAAATACCATTCCTAAAGGGAAAATCCACGACAAATCGAATGGTGCTATTTTCATGCACCGGAAATTATGGGAACTGGCCGTTTTGCCCCATTTACTCCTAAAAATCATATTTTTTCTATGACAGCTACAATTTAAAGTCGATTGCGGCTAACTATTTCTATGTTGTCTGATGCTAATTAAGTAGAAAATACGAGTGGTATCTATTCCGACCTTAAACCATGACTGGAAGTGGCTGTTTTGCCCCATTTACCCCCGAAATCGTATTTTTTTCTATGACAGCTTCGATTTAAAATCAATTGCGGCTGTCTATTTCTATGTTTTCTGATGTTTAGTCAGTAGAAAATACGAATGGTATGAATTCCGGCCTTGAAAAATGACTGGAAGTGGCTATTTTGCCCCATTTACCCACGAAAATCGTTATTTTTCTATGACAACTGCAATTTAAAATCGATTTCGGCCAACTATTTCTATGTTTTCTGATGCTTAGTCAGTAGAAAATACGAAGGGTATCTATTCCGACCTTATACCATGACTGGAAGTGGCCGTTTTGCCCCAGTTACCCCTGAAATCGTATTTTTCTATGAAAGCTACAATTTAAAATGAATTGCGGATGACTATTTCAATGTTTTCTAATGCTAATTTAGTAGAAAATACAAATGGTATAAATTGCGGCCTTGGATCATAATTGGAAGTGGCCTTTTTGCCCCATTAAACTTCGATATTTCAAATTGTAGTTGTCATAGAAAAATACGATTCCAGGGGGTAAATGGGGCAAAATGACCACTTCCAGTCGTGGTATAAGGTCGGAATAGATTCTACTCGGCCACTTCCTGTCATGATTCAAGGCCGAAATTAGCATCCGAATACATAGAAATAATTAGCCACAATCAATTTTAAATTGTAGCTTCCAGAAAAAAAATCGAAGGTGAATGGGGCAAAATGGCCACTTCCAGTCATTTTTCAAGGCCGAAATTTATACCATACGTATTTTCTACTAAACTAGCATAAAAAACAGAAATAATCAGCCGCATTTGATTTTAAATGGTAGCTGTCATAGAAAAATACAATTCCAGGGGTAAATGGGCAAAACGGCCACTTCCAGTCATGGTATAAGGTATTCCGACCTACCGTACTCCGTTTTCACTATTTTCCTACTAAATTAGCATCAGAAAACATAGAAACAGTTAGTCGAAATCGATTTTAAGTTGTAGCTGTTATAGAAAAAAAATCGATTTTCGTGGGGAAATGGGGCAAAATAGCCACTTGCAGTCATTTTTCATGGCCGGAATTTATACCATTTGTATTTTCAACTAAACTAGTATAAGAAACAAAGAAATAGTCAGCCGAATATGATTTTAAATTGTAGCTGTCATAGAAAAATACGATTCCAGGAGTAAATGGGGCAAAACGGCCACTTCCAGTCATGGTATAAGGTCGGAATAGATACCACTCGTATTTTCTACTTAATTATCATCAGAAAACAAAGAAATAGTTAGCCGCAATCGATTTTAAATTGTAGCTGTTATAGAAAATATATGTTTTTTAGGGGTAAATGGGGCAAAACGGCCTGTTCCCATAATTTTCGGCGAATGAAAATAGCACCATTCGATTTGTCGTGGATTTTCCCTTTAGGAATGGTATTTTTCCGGCGCAGCAAGTAGCCGCAATAAATAGGTACCTTTTTGGGTCGCATTTTCCCCACTGTCCCTTTGTTCCCTTTGTCCTTTGTTTAATAACTCCACCGGTAATTCATTTGCAGATCCAGCTTCCAAAACCTGTGCGGTATTTCAAACGGCTTCATTCAAGAAAACGGCATCACGGGATATATACACTTTGCCAGAGCTTGGACACAGAGAACAGACATACAAGTCCGTTCTCAATCATGTGTAAGGAATTTAACGGACGTTTTGAAACGCAACACAAGTGGCTATCTCGTGGAGGCGCTGGCATCGCATAGTTTCTCTCATCAAGAAGCTGTCAACATTTTAGGCGCCACCGCCCACCATAAACATAAGCAACAGATACTCCTCCTCCTCCTTCTTTCTAACACTACCGCAAGTGATTTCTCTGCCATCATGGAGCGCATGGTTCGTTTTGTGACCCTTTCCATTAGCCACAGTCATCGTCACAGCCAGCAGCGAAGCACTAAAATGATGAAAAGGCCATAATTTGTGCTCACACTTTAAGTTTATTTCGCTGGAAGTCAGACAGCATTGGAATTTTATTAAATCAGCTTCACAATTAATTTTCTACTTTTTTCATTGCTACTAATGACATTGATAGAAAATATTTTACGTCTCATAGAAATTGCAATCAATCAGGAGAATAAAGCTTATGCTGAAATCACAGTAAACTGGACATACTTCAGCAAATCATTTTGCTTTAACTAGAATTCAGATTTTGGTGTGCAAATATATTCATGATTTTTCAATTATTCATGGCCCGTCTAGTCTTCCAATTCACGTTATGTATAGAAATATAACTGAATAACTGTTTTAGAACACTATCTCTCTTCGACAGTAGTTAAAACTTTTATAAGCATATAATTTTTCACCAATATGAGAAGTGGCTTGAGTAACAGAAACTCTACTTGAATGTTTAAAGGTACGAAAAAGTGTTTTGCAAAAAATATTTTTTTACCTTGTTGGTTCCATAGTGCCTGAAAAATAAACATCAACAGTTATCACGTGCTGGAAGAGGCGGCAAGCTTGGTATCATTTTGGCGCGCAATGTTTGTTTGATGAAATATGACAGCTAGTACGCTTGTCGCCATGAAAGACACCTAGCGCCACCAAACGACGTATTGCCACAGTCAGTATTGTAACGTACTTTGATTTACACAGCTTTTTGAGTAAAATTTGTTCTAGCCTGGATGTCTGTTATCTGTGGTTTAACCATTTTATATTGCTTTCAAAATATTCATCTAGAACGAATAACAATTAAAACCACAAAAATGTGTTTTGTTTTGATGCAGATGCCTCATTTTGATTTTGAAGTGCTTCCACAGAAAGTCGTTCAAAAATTAGAAGATGACTCTCAAAAGTTATTTCTGAAGGTTTTTTGCAATATTTTTGGATAACACCGATGGTATTTTTACAGGATTATCAGCAGAAAACGAAGAAACCTCCTAAAGAAATTTTTCACAAGAGCCATATGAGGATCCTTGCATAAATTATTTGTAAATAAATTTCCACAGCCTAAAGAGGATTTCTAAAACGATTTGCGCAATAATTTATGAAGAGATTGCCGCAAGTTGGCTCTGAAGATTTACCGCAGGCTGTTTTTAAAAAAAAATTAAAAAAAAAGTTTAGGTTAAAAAAAAAGATTTTTGCTGAAATTCCAATACGGTCAAATAATGTTGCAATAGTGTTAGGTTTTGTGTTATTTGTTTCTTGATTCGAATTCAGATAATTGTTTTACTAAAGTTTTGTTTAAAACCGGAGCTGCACTGTCTAATTCCTTAATCTCTACGCAAGTTTGTACTGTGATCAATAATTACAACAAAGTTGCATACACTGGATTCTGTTTTTACACGATTTACATTTTCTCAATTTTCCACTCATTCTAAATGTTGAACGCATATGAATTATCATGTGATTTTTCTATGATTTATTCTGGATTTTTTGAAACATGTTGCGAAGATTTTGGGGGTAAATTGAACTCACACGATCAAAAATACGAGCGAAAAAAAATCGTGTAAAAACAAAATCCTGTGTAATTTATTACTTCACAAGAAATTATGGCCTTGGCAGATTTTTTTTTATTATTTGCCAAGTTTATCTAAAATCAATTATGGTCAAATCTGACCTGAACATTCTTTGTATATCAATGTATCTTGTGCCGAACTTTATAAAGCTCGATCAACAAAAAATAAACCGTCGTTCGGGGTATCATTGGGCCTAGGGGGTAAGATTGGGCCAAAACGAAAAATGTTTCAACTCCTAATATCTCAGAAACTGTTACGAATTTTGATGAAAACTTCAAACGGTTCGAAATTATATTAAAAATCATGTCTAGAAATCACAAAACAAATTCCAAGAACTAATTGTGCTCGTACCATATAGTGCTTGGAATTTGAATGTAAAAACTATTGATCGAATGAACCCGTATTAAAATAGTGTCAGTAATAATCCACAAATCTATTACATAACTAGTTTTCAGATCGATGGATACCTGGTTATCATGTTACGATAATCTGTTGTTGTTTTATCGAATTTTATGAATATTTTCATAGCGGTTCTGGTTTTTCGTAGCAACGAGCAATACGCGCTAAAAAGGGGTGTGATTGGGCTAGGGACGTTCCGATACTTCCGATATATCGGAATATCGATATTTTTGTTTCGATATCCGATATTTTTGTATCGATATTTTGCTTTCAATATATCGGTCATATCGATATTTTTGCTTTCGATATCGATATATTGAATCAGAACAAAGTAACACAAAAAATATATAGCTTAAAAATAATAGCTTTAACAACTCAACACTTTACATTGACGCGCCGTTGTGCTATATCTGGCGTACCTTTCTTATGCGAATTGAATTATATATTAGACGTGTTCCAATGATAGATTAGATAAATAAACTTTGTTTAGTCATTAGAAAAAGATTTGTGGAAATGGGAATTTCTAAGAATTGGAAAACGTATGATAATTTCCTTCCAAAACTCAAAAGAATATCCCGTAGGAATTAAAGAGAATTTCCTCAGGAAGTTCAAAATATTTCTATGGGTTTTTTGATGAAAATTTTGATTTTTTTTTTCGGATGGCAATTTTTGCGTAAATTTTGAAGAATGCCCGTGAAAATCTAAGAGAATTTCCTGCCGAAATTCAAAGGAATTTGATGTGAAACAAAATGATAATTTCCCGTGAAAGCTTAAGAGAATTTCCTTTTAAATGTCAATGGATTTTCTCGTGATAATTCTGAATTTTCTTTGAAAATTAAATTAGAAAAAAAAAACTTCCGTGAAAATTCTGAAGAGAGAAAATTTCTCGAAACTTCAGTTGATTTTTTCGAGCGAACGGGAGATAGTGAGGCAGTATCATGCCGAAAATGCCTCCGCTACCGGTTAGAACAACGACAGACGCCGCCGCCGATGATTGTTGGGCTAGCACACTCTAGATGGATTAAGTAATAGAAAAAAATCATTTCTAATAATTATTGTAAAGGGGTAATATGGTAATAGGGTAAATGATATATTTTGGACAAGCCTGAGCTTCTTCGATCAATTTTAGATAATGTGTAGGAAAATTTGTATCGAAAATATGATTATTGCATACTTTTACCTCAACTCTAGCGGCTTCTGATGAGAATTCACAAATCAACTATTATTTATCTTTAAAATTATCTAAAATGTAAAGCTTTCTACCAAAGTGCCTGCTGGATGCCAGTATGCAGGAGAACATGCATTAAAAGACTCTTCGTAACATGCACCTGAAACACGTTTAAATTGGTTCAAACGGCAATCTTGAGGTCCTGCGGCCAAAGTTTGATTGTAATTGAGATACTAACATATTCCAATCGCTTAACATGAATTTGAGACGGATAAAAAAGAAGTGACCAAAATGAAGTTATGTTTTTATGCATCAGACATTTATTGGTCACCCCATGTACAGTACATGGATGAACCATTAATTGCCAACTTTCAGGCTGTTTTCAATGATATCGATAAGATTGCGAAACAATGTTAATTTCTGGTTTAATCTATGTCAGTTAAGCAAATAAATGCATTTAAATGAATGTGGATACGTGTAGGTAAGTCAAACCATTGAGATATGTTGGTGGCCATTTTTAAATTAGGAGAAAATGACTCTGTCCAAAATATATGCATTTCCCATGTCGAAATTATATATTTGATGTCCAAAAAGAAAATATTTCAGTTCGCAGTATATCACAGTTTACACCTAGTAAATGTAATTTACTCAAAAATTGGGCAATGGAGACACAAGACTAATCATAGGTTATGTATTTGGATGAACCTAGTGGTTTTCAATTGTTTTATACTATTCAATCTCGATATATTTTGTAATGGATGTCCTGCGCTTGTCCAAGATACATCATTTACCCTACTATAGTAATTAAATAACTAAAACAAATATATAAATATTCTCATTTCTGAAATATCATATGATTTTCCGATATATCGATATTTTCATTCCAATATATCGGTGATATCGATACTTTGATTCGATTATCGTATCGAATCAAATATCGATATTTTGAAGTATCGGAACGTCCCTAGATTGGGCCAAGCTTTTGGTTGATTTGCCATACATTGTTGGTAAGAGCCTTAATGTAGGCAATTATTTTTAATGAACGATTGAATCGTTGCATCGTCACCGCTGAACTTTATTGTATTTGGCCCAATGTCACCCCCTGTGAGGGGTGAGAATGGGCCAATTTTAAACAACATATAACTTTGAAGAATTTCTCTCATTTATTATTTTTCCCTCAAACAGTGGTAAATTTATTGTTCAAGCTTGTACTAAACTAATTAGAACTTGATTCCAATGTTAACTACTAGAGCTTTGTAACATTTATTTGGAGCATACCACATGTTGGCCCAATGACACCCCCGTAGAAGAAACTGACAATAACGGAACAAAACATGCCAGAACAATCATCTCATTTTAAAAGCGGTGCTTATTGAATTAGTTTGGGCCGTTTAGTTTTTTTTTACTTAGCTTCCATACTTTTAGTGGTGAATAGAGTCATCTAGAGTGATTGTAATACTAACTGCGGGTTACTTAGTATGTAGAGGAAATGCTAATAAAATACTAAGATGAAAAGCAGGCCAAGTTCCAGTTGGAATGTATATAGCCATTGAATAAGAATATTATAAAAACCAAACTTGAAGTGAAGACGTTCAGTAAATTGTGATAAAAAAATTATATTTCACGTGTATTTGACTAAATCGCGCGGAATTGACGCGGAAAAAAATTCAGGATCTCCGTAACAACCCTGTACATATTCAAATGGCCCATTCGTCGATGCCACAACACAATGTCTTTTTCCTCCTTTGCCCCTCATGAGACTTGTATATGGGACAAACAGAATTTGTAGAGACCACCACTTTCTTGGCCAATGGCAACCACTTCCAGACCACTTCGTTGGAAGCCGAGCTTACCTCGCATGTACCTTTGCGAATCGTCACAGAGTAGCCACCGCTACAAATTTTACTCACGGACACCAGATTGAGCGCCATATCAGGAATGTGCAGCACGTTGGACAGTGTAATGTTGCACGTGCTATCTCCGACATCAACTTTGATTTGGACACTTCCTACCGCTTCTACCATGGACACAGCATTATTTGCTGTTGCACCTTCTCCATATTGTCCATGACAATATGGAGATGGAACTTCAATGACTATTATCTCAGTATGCGAAAAACGGTATGGGACTGATATACGAGTGGGGGCTGTATTCTGTAACGTAACAGATATCATGGGAAGGAAAGGGTTAACAGCCAAAGCATCTGCTTTTCTGCTCATCAGCTGCAACTGCAGTTCAATCATATCAACATGCAGTTGTTGAACTTGAGACGGCAAGGAAGCCAACGGGAGCAGTTGTATCGATTGATGTTGATCAGTGACATAGCGACGAATTAAACGGATGCTCTGCTCATCTCTACAGGATTGACAAATGAATATCACCTTGCCTGCGGAAAACGCTTCTTTCATGTTGCGAAGTTCGAGTTCGAGTGTTTCTCTCTTTCTTCAATATGTGAGTTTTCAAGGCGGAATGAAAACAAAAACTATCGTATGACCGACGGAATTGTACGAGAAACTCAATAATTTTCTTATCACTCCAGTATTTTATTTCGCTAGATTTAGATTAGGGACGCGGCAGGTATTTTCGTCTCTTCGTCATAGTCTCGAAAACCAATAAAAGAGACGCTTTTTTGTAAAACTCATACGTACCAAATCGTAAGCTCAGGAGAAACGTTCTGCTATAGTGGAGTTCTAGCAAATGTACGTTGCTTTCGTTGGTTTTAGCCCCTACGACGATGGACGGAAATACCTGCCGTGTCCCTACCACTTGTTTATGTTTAATGTTGCTATTTGAATTCCATCTGCAACATAATTTTTGAACTTGATTCTATGACTCTACGTTAGGGAGTATGTTGTTTTCTTTCACACCATATGAATAAAAAATCATTTGTTTGAAAACAAAAATCTTTCATGGGGGGAGAAGGGGGTTGTAAAACCCAGAAATATTGTTCGCGTAATGTTTGTACGACCCTTCAAATTTAGGATCCTTACCCAGCTATTCAAAAACATTTTGAAAACCATCAATTTTTCATTTCATGTGTCTATGTTTTAACCGCCGCAATAGAACAATACATAACTAAATTATTGATTATGAATTAATAGAAAACAATCCATGCACATAAAAAATATTAAATCGATTTCATAAAAAAGGTCTTACATTCAATCACGACACGCTTTATCCGTTTTCGCAAAATGTCCCAAACAGTTTGTTGTGGAACAAGATTCGCTGCCTGACATTTTTCATTCACCTCATTTCTTAAACAGAAAAACATTTTACTTTCTCAGGATGCCACCTCGATGGAACCTACCGAAACGTTTTCCGAACGGGTAGAACACTTTCACTCCGACTTCACCAACCAATTGATGTCACTGCTGCGGAAGATCACCGACATCGCCACGCAAAACCCTTCACAAAAGTTCATCAATCTCATCCACAGGTAGCTATTCGATCGATTTTATTTGTGCATTGACTAATGTCTTATTTTTTTTCAGGATCAACTTCAACTCCTACTACAGCGATAACTTTGATAGCTAAGGAGCAAACATTACATGAAAAGGTCGGTAAGAACCATTTTAAACCAATTCTTATGGATTCGTATTGCCAAAGTGGTCGTATCTACGCTTGAGTGGACACAATTTTACGTTCCTTAAGAGTCCTTTTTTAACAAATCTACAAATTCAGTAATTGAAAACGCTTATTGCCAACGCTAGACAATTAGTACGTACCTAGAAAAGGGAAAGTGTATTTTAGATAATCTCAATCGATGGAAGGATTTCGCCCCCAGTTTCTCAGTCGTAAATAATGCAATGTCTCCAATTACAAGTCAAATGTACTACGATATGTTTTTTGTTCAATCGAGGAAATTGATAGAGAAATCATGGTTATCTGCTTTCGGATGATAAAAAAAACGCAAGCACTTCACAACACCAATTTAGCTAACTAGCTCACTCAACAAGAAATTTATTTATGTTACTATTTTGACTCATTATGTGGAATCGTTTGTATTTGCATCTTCGAATGGGGATTCAGTGTTGCTTCGTGAATCGACAGGGGTACGAACAACGGGTTCAATTTCAAAGATAACCACTTGTCCTTTACATGTTTCCACGTGTTGTTTCTTTAGTTTACGTGTCGCAAACACGTGCTCACATTTGGGACAACGTTCCACCGGTTTCTAGAAGGGAAGAGAAGGTTGAAAATATTTAACTTAGTACGCAGAAGTTATTAATTTACCCTTTGAGCACGCTGCTTTCCCATCAAGACTCCGGCCTTGGGTTTCACACGGGCATTTGTTTTCAATCCGTGGGCCAAAAACGTGTGCCGATTGTAGTAGGAATGATATCGAAAATCACGTTTGCAGCAAATGTAGTCATCCCTATAATGGCAATAAGGTTATTAGCAAACGATGCCACACCGTTTTGGAGGGCAAACTTACTGATACGTGATACAAAGATGATCGTTGAAGTCTTCTGGTGCAGCAAATGCGACCAAGCAGACACCACATTCAAGATCCTGGGCATTCTCGTGGCGAAACTTGTGCTCCTGAAGCTTGCCGTCCGACTCAAATGAAGCGCAGCATATGTCGCACACGAAATAGGTCTGGATCTGAAATTTCGGTCAGCATTCGTTAATTGAAGCAAACATCTAGATTCATATTAAAGCCGTAAATATAGGCAATTCCGCTAGCCTTGCAAAATATGAACAGTATTTAAGGCGCTTATTTAAACACATATACTTTTCGAAATAAATCTCTGAACCATTAGTAGTTGAGGGACCGACCATGCATCGAGCAGCAAAGATTGCCCTTCTCTGAACGTTCTTGAGACGTTTTAGTGCATGGGAAAAGAAAAAAAGGGCGGCTGCCGCTGCCCGCTATCGCCGTAACTTGTGCCAGGTTTCAGGTTACATTTTGGTCAACTTTTAATATAATTTCTACGTCCCCATGAGGTCTTGGCTCTTCTGTGATATCCTGCTGGGTACCAATCTAACGGAAGATTTCGCGGCTTCTTCTTTTTCTTCAATGGCTTTACATTCCAACTGGAAATTGGCCTGACCTGACTGTTTTCAACTTAGTATTATAATTGGCAGCAAAATAAAATTTTCATGAAGAATTAGAAATTTTCCACAAAAGAAAGTGGGAATTGCCAATATAGAAATCAGGGTATGGGCTAGGGTGGCTCAAATTAGTATGAAAAAAACTTTGTTCAATTTTTGGTTCTATTTGGTTCTATTTGGTTCTATTTGATGCCCTGATGCTCTGGACAAAATTTCAGCCAAATCGGTCCACGTTTGGGCGGTGCTAAACTCGTTGGAAGTTTATATGAAAAAATGTATGCAGAAACATCCAAAAACAGTAAATTGCAGCTGGACTACACAACTTACGATGAAGAACTATGATACTCATTCAGATCTTGGAGAATTTAATACAGAATGTTATGCAGAAAGCCGTGAGAAGATTCGATTTTGCCCGGCTAAGTTATTAGCATTTCTCTGCAGTGGAGTTTGAGCAAATTTCGTTTCTTTTACCTTTGAAAAGAAATAAATTCACCCCTACAACACTCCAGTAAAATGCTAATATCTTTGCGCAATAAACTCTAATCTTCTCGCGGTTTTCAGCATAATATTCTGTATTTTATTTTACAAGAACTGAATGCGTATCATGATTCTTGACCGTAAATTGTGCCGTCCAACTGCAAATCACTGTTTTTGGATGTTTCTGCATACATTTTTCCATATAAACTTCCGAGTTTAGCACTGCCCAATCGTTGACCGATTTGGCTGAAATTTTGTCCAGAGCATCAGGGCATCAAATAGAACCGAATAAGAGGGCGGCCCATCAAAAAAATTGAAAAAGTGTTTTTTGAGCCACCCTAGTATGGGCAATGAATAAATATAAAATTTCCAAAAATAATGCCATTTTTTCATAAACAACTGTGAATTTACCACAAAACAAAAAATGTATTTAGCACTTTTAAAAGCAAAAATTGCAATTATAAAAGAAGAGTTTTCCATAAAGAAATCAAAATGTTCCACTGAAAAAAAAATCCACAAAATAATCAATAGGTAAAGAGAAATATTTTTTTTAGATATGCAGAAAAAAAATCTGATATTTTCCATGAACTTTAAACGCTTTCAAACGTCTTCTATGGAAAAATGTTGATTAAAACGGGGGTAATTTCGGTTTGATTTTGAGCAGCCTTATCACGGACTAATTGTAACCTGGGTACTTGCATGCTGCTTGGGTATTATATGGGAAAATATATTGTATTTGTAGGATTGCCAAAAGGGAACAACATAAATTTTTCTAAGCCAAAATATATCGAAAAAGATGTTACCTACTTCCAAACGCAAGAACCCTCAAAAGACATGCGGTCATTTGTTTACAGTTATGACGTAATGCCGTCTTCGTCGGCATTTTTTGGCTTGGGAGACTTATATCGTTCCCCTTGCGGATTGCTTCGTCGGTTCGGTGGCACTCCGGGACAAATGTAATAAAGAGTATTTTCGGAGTTTTATTGCTGTTTCGTCCAGGGTGGGACGACCCTACGTTGTGTTGAATTTCTCCAGGATTCAGACGACGAATAAGAACAACTGCTTGACTTTTAACTAACGATTTATTACCTCCGAGAGGCAGCGTGCCAGCTCGGAGGTTACGATAACGAATACTGTACTTTACATTGAGTGTGGAGTCGCCTTTTATAGGCGACTCTTAGTACGGCAAAACAATTAATTTTATAAATACAATTATTGGGGACGTGTGCACAAACATTCAAATTTAAAATCTAATTGGACTTACAGCGCGCTACGCACATAACGCTAGCAATTGGCGCGATGACAGAGAACAACGAAAAATAGACATGAATAGCAGCTCACACGCTGCACTGTTGAGCTTCAACAGCAGCTACGACGGTGAGCGCAGTTCGTGATCGAACAATTGCTGACTGCGCAAACCCGGACTCGAGTCGGATTCGAATGACGACGTACACTCCCTCCATAGTTATGGAACACTTAACGGCTTTCTCAACATTCAATTACATCTATAACGCCATAAAATCAACCTATTGTCGAAATTAATACATGAATACCATTATTAGGATCTAAGCTTTCGTTCCCCTATGTGATGTCCAATCTTATGGCATCTTTAGTATAGTTCTAAATTGTATGGGAGTTAGCAAATGAAATTGAAACTGTAAAAATGACATCTTGAACAGACGTTGAAGTTTTAAAAATTTTCGTTGAGAAATTTATAACTGAAATACTGCTCAGTTGTATTTTTTCGAGCCTCTTGGAAGAAGAATTCTGAAGAGAAGCTTCCGAGCCTTTTTGAGGTTTTTGAGCCTCTTGAAAGAAAGACTTGAACCTCTTGAAAGGCAGTCTTCGAGCCTTTTAAAAGCTATTTCTGAGCATCTTTAAACGACGCCTCTTAGCCTCTTAAAAGTAGTCCACCAATCCTCTTGAAGGAAAAATTAAAGCATCAAATGAAGGCTTCCGTACTTTTGGACTCTAAATTTTAGTTCAGAATTAATTTCTTTACATATTATTTACCATTTTTGAATAGGTAGGGGGAATGACGGCTTTGGCAGATTTTGTTCTATTATTGGCAGGGGGTTTTTATGACTGACTAGGCTCAAATTTGGCCTAAACATTCTTTGCATATCAAAGAATATTGTGGCCAAATTTCATAAAATTTGGTCGACAAAAACCCCCTGCCAATAACAGAACAAAACCTGCCAAAGCCGTCTTTCCCCCTAGTTTGCATTGAAGATTTTTTTAAATTTGTTCATCAGACGTTTTGTATTTTTGATTTTTTGTCGCATAGCCTTTCATACACTCTGTCAAGTCTTTACTACTACGACTACTACAAGACAATGTTTTGGAATAAAACAAAAATACACAATCATCAAAACTTGACCAATAAATTTTGATTGGATTTGTAATACATCCGCCATTACGCATTGTTATCCGAGCTACCACCAGGGGTACATGTACCCCAGGTTGAGAGCCGCTGCGCTAGGAAATGTTTCTTCAAAAACTTCCAATTCCTGGAATTCCTGAGAACATTTCGTTAAGTATCGTTTCGACATTCATTTAAGATTTCCTTCAGAATTTCCTCCAGAGATTCCCTCGGAAAATATTCCAGAAATTACTTCGAAGATAAATCAAGAAATTTCTTTGGAATTTCCTCCTGATATATGCTTCCGAAATATTCTTCTTAATGTACTTCTTCGGAAATTTCTTACAACATTTCTCCGAAGATTCCTTCTGCTTTTCCTTTACCGATTTTTTCAGAAAATCCTTCACGAAATTCGTTCGGAATTCTTTAAGGAATGCAAACGAAAACTGTTGCAGGAATTCCTACGAAAATTCCGTTGGAAATTCCTTCGTAGTAGACCTGTGCGCCGCCGCCGCCGTCAAAAATGAATCAGCGCGCCGCTGTATGAAAATTAACCACGCCGATGGCATTTTAACTGTTAAGCCTAGATTTACCAGCTACTGTCAGAATCACATATTTTTAGCCAAGTTCATATGAGAATTATCTTCTTTACAATTAAGCAGCATTTATTCCCATTCCTAAAAAAGTCCAGACTCAACAAAATTGAAATCAGATGAAGGGCTTATTTCAATGAAAATAGGCCTTTTCTCCTAAAAAAGTATCTTAATCAGCGTGAATTGTTTGTTTGGAAACCACTAGATCCTTTGTTGCACAACGTTTGCTCGGTCAAACAAAACAATATTGTGCATCCGGTAGAAAGTTAGAGGACATTTTCTACCGAACATGTTTTTTTGACGTAAACTACGTCTAAGGGGAAGACTCGGATACAGGGTGTAAAATGAAAATTCCAAAATTGGGGACCGTCACGAAATCATGTAAGATTTGTAACATTAATAGGTCCTTTATCTTTCAATGGATTTTAAAGATTTATATTTTTATTTATATAAGCGGTCGTGTCTTGTATACAACCCCAACATTTTTTTTTTCTCGAGATACAGGACAAATTACCAAGTTCGGAAGTAGTGCGCTTGATTAGCATAAAAATGCGTTAAACATCGCCATCTTTAGTTTGACAGATAAAACTTCGGAGGAAAGTGCTGTTCGGAAGTGCGTACTTATGAATTCCGATTTGGTGCTAAGTGCTAATTATTCAGAAAATAAGGTAATTGTTCTTCAGGAATTCAAGGAATTGCTTCTAAAATTTCTTCGACAGTATGTACTAGAATATTTCGGTCTGAAAATATTTCAGAATTTCATTGAAAAATTGTTTGGAAACTCGTCAATCTTTTTTTGAAATTCTTTATGAACTAATACGTCTACTCGTAGAATATCTACAACAACTCGTTTAGGAATTCCTTCAAAGATTGCTCCTGTAAGTCCGTTTCCTCACGAAATTCCTTCAAGAAATCATATAAAAATTCCTTCTGAGTTTCAAACCAGGAATTCCTTCATTGCAAATTTCTTCAAGAAATACTTCATGCATTGATCATCAAAATCAGCATAGTATTAGTATGTACAATTCCAATTTTTCAAGTCGATTTTTACACTTACCCCCTTTTTCCACTTCCCCCAGTGTACGTTATACAATTAGCCTACCTTGAAACTTGCATTTTGTTCTATGATGCCTATCTGTTTTATACCTTGATTTTAGATATCATGCGAATTTAATATGTTTAAAATTTCTGCTCACTATGGCAGGAAGAGCAAAATTCCGCTACTAAGGGGCTCTACTGTTGGGCATTTTACCCTAGGCATTAATTCTCGGAGAATTTCCAAAGAAGTCTCTAAAGAAAAAGCCTTATGATATTTTTTTTAGTTTTAGGATTAGTTTTTAAGGGAATTTTCCGGAAAAACTCTTTAAGGTTTTCTGAGCGAGTGCTTGGAGAAATTCTGAATAAGTTTCCGTGGAAATTGCCAGGGACATTCTTGGTGGAATTTGTGAAGGAGTTCTTGGAAAAAAAATCGAAAGTATTCCTAAACAAATATCCGGGAAAATAATTTCAAGAATAACTTATTTGTAAACGACTTTCCGGGAGAGCCCTTGGAGGAATTGTGGGGTAGGAATTACTGGAAGATTCCCACAGGAATGTGCGTAAGATTTTTTTTTATTTTCATAAGTTCTTCGAGATTTTCTGGACACTTTCCCGGAAAAATCTCGGGAGGTAGGATTAGTGAAATTCCATGTGAATTCCGGGAGGAATTTAGAAGAAATATCTGAAGGGTCCTCGTGGTAATTTATGAAGTGTTCCTGGACGAGTTTTTGGAGGAACTCCAAAAAAAATTTCAGGAGAAATTCCATGAATATTTTTTTAGGAAGTTTAAGGACTACCGGAAGAATTCCTGCAGGAACTCCCGAAAAATATCCTGCAGGAGCTTCCGGAGAAATTCCTGGTGGAATTTTGGGAGGAATTCCTGGATAAACTTCTGCAAGAATTCCTGAAGGAGCTAGCGGAGAAATTCCTGGAGGAACTTCCGGAGGAATTCCTGGAGCAACTTCCGGAGGAATTCCTGGAGGAACTTCCGGAGGAACTTCCGGAGGAATTCCTGGAGAAACTTCCGGAAGAATTCCTGGAACAACTTATAGTGGAATTTGTGGAAGAATTAAAAAAAATCTATTGCTTGAAATAAGCTCACGGCTACTCACGTCGCCGCCGTTGGCTGAAAATGATCCATCACGCCGCCGCCGCCGATAAATTTTCAATCGGCGCACAGGTCTACTTCGTAGACTTCTTAAGGAATTCCTTCGAAAGTTTATTTAGCAATTCCTCCGAGTTGCGTCATAAGAAACCCTTCATATTTTTAAGCAATACCTTTGGAAATTTTTTTGAGAACACTTTCGGAAATTCCTCCTTCTGAACTTTTTGTGGCAATTATTCAATGAATTCCTTAAATAAATGATTAATTAAATTGATTATAGATAGGGGAAGATCCATAAAGTACGTCACGCAAAAATTTGCTATTTTCGACCCCCCCCCCCCTCCTCTCTTCGTCACACTCTTTGTATTAAAGCTCTAAAATTTTTGTATGAGTCGTCACGCTGCTCGGAACCCCCCCTCCACCCCTAGGAGCGTGACGTACTTTGTGGATGGTCCCTAGTAGGCATTTAAGCCCCAAACGCAATAAGGCTATCTGACGTTTGATCATCTTTCTCTTGCATGCGCACGGGAAGGATAGGATTTGTTTTCATACGGAAACGCTTCAGAAGCGTTTCCGTATGAAAACAAACCCTATCCTGGCTGTGCGCGTGCAAGAGAAAGATGATAAACGTCAGATAGCCTTATACAACGGAACGGCGACGGAAACGGAAAATTTGACTGTTAGCCCATATATTTTCTGTCAAATTTGCCGTTTCCGTCGCCGTTCCGTTATATTGCGTTTGGGACTTTACAAGTGCTCTGGTAAGGTTTTTTGTCTGCTTTTACTGCATATTATCGATTAACGAAGACGAGTAGTAGTCGTCTCTGGGATATTTCTCATACATATCTACATTACTTATACAGCTATATTTGTTTTTACACCTAAGCTTTGGAGAATACAACGAATTTTACCATCGTTCTTTCTTCTGGTGAACATCAAAGAGTGTACATCGTGGTTCCTCGAGGATTTCAGTTTTTTTTTGCTTTGATCACATTTTAAGATGGAGCTGGAAAGTCAAGTGCTAGTGAGACTGTGAACTCAGTGTTACAAATCGAAAGTATCGTCGATTGTGATGCTGATCCACGTTCATCAGCACTTTTTTCTGGTACTGTTGCCGGTAGGCCCCATGATAAGGATAGGAATAATCATCGTCAACGATTTGCCAAGATCTACTGAGGACGCCATTGCTGCTGATGCAACCGTTGACGGTGATAAGTGGCGTTTTCAAGTTAGACTGGAAAGTGGACTGTTGGAAAGTTGCTTTAAAAGATTCACTATTCAGGGATTTGAATATGTGCCTGTATTCTTCATCGGAGTCTAGTTTTATCCCTAGCTTCCGAGGATTTGGCCTAAGGTTTGGCGTAAATTGGTTTTCTCCAGACTCCAGAAAGCTATGATTGGATTGTTAAGATGCTCACGGCTATCAACGCCAGAGCAGGAAATTGCAAGTTCATAATTGAATCTTATTCTACTCACCGAAATAAAATTTGCGTAAACCTTCTTTGAGATACGAAGGAAGGTTTGCGTGACTTTAATGTTCTGAGAAGACTCAAGTATCAGAATCCGGGCCTACCAATAGATCTTTGGAAGCTATTGAAAACTCCGCCAACAAATACTGGCAATAAATTGCTAATCTGTTGCATCGGTGATATATCTCTTAAGCTTTTTGAACGTCAGAAGTTTCGATGGAACTATGGGTTTCAGAAAATACAAGCAGATGTACTTTACCAGAAAAAAGGTACAAGTGATTTGAAAAAGTGATTGAATTCTTTTTTGCCCTGCTTGTTGGAATTATCCTTGAAGTAATTGGACTGCAAGTCTACTATTACACTTGTTGCTTGGCTGGTTTTGATGCCAGCTTGTCTGGTTCTATGCCAGCTTGTCTGGTTCTATTCCAGCTGGTTGGTTTTAATGCCAATTTTTTTTTTTTTTATGCCAGCTAGTTTGGTTACTGCCTTTTGTAAGGTTCTTCACCTATTATCAGAGAGGCGATGAAGGCGATGGCACAAAGCTCCCACTACAGGGTGCGGCAGAAAATAATGCGAAAATGTTTAAATTTGAATATTGGGTTAATTCGAGTAGCTAGTGACTAATTTCTGTTGAAAGTATATTTGTTTATGTTTACTTTCAAATGCTGCACTGAGATATTGTAATTGTTTTATCGCAAATTTCTAAACATGTACGCAAAACAATTGGTTACTTGTTTGTTGTTCGCCCAGAAGACGCCGAATGAGATTACTATGGTGAGGTAGGATGTCTTTTAGCCACAGTTTATCGGCTTAAAACGTCTCCGCAGGATGGGTCTAAGCAGCGGAAGCCGGAAACTGGACGTCCATGCTTTGCACGTATGCCAAACGTGCTCAAATCGGCACGTGGAAAGATTACTCGCAACCTGGTGCGTTCTATAAAAAAAAATTGCCAAGGAAGTCAAAATTTCTGAGAAATCCATGCGAGATCCATTAAAGAAGACTTGCATGTACCTTCCAGAGCTTGAGTGAAGCGCCATTTGATTACGGACCGGGTAGAGGAACTACGAGTGACTCGTACAAAAAGATTGATTTCTTTGTTGAAGAAGGAAAAAAATATAATCCTGTTCTCCGACGCGAAAAGCTTTACAGCATCGATGCTGACGCCAACGGCCGCACGGACCAGTTCATTTCATCGAAAAAAAATTGTGGATGTTCTGGAAAAAATGAAGTTTAGATTCCAAACCAATTCGGCTGATGTCATGATGTTTGGCTTGGTAGCCGCAACGGTTTGAAACTCCCGCCTGTTTTCATTTATGTTGGGTGTAAAATCAATACCGAATTATTTATCGGTATTTTAAAGGACCAAGTGCTTACCTGTGTGTAGGCCAAATTCTCCGATGAACATAACGTTGTCCTACGGCATGATGGAGCGCAATGTCACACGTCCAATCGACCCAACAATGGCAGAAGAACAAAATGAAATTTTAATTGAAAGATTTGTGGCCCCCTAAAAGTCCGGATCTTCATCCGTTGGTTTATACGATTGGGGCATATGTTGAGACACGAGCATGCAAATCATCGCACCCTTGTATGAAGACCCTAACATGCACATGGCAGTCGATGTCGGAGCATTAGGTTCGAAAGAGATGTTTTAGCTCCGGTGTCACCTTGCAGATATTATTATTAAAATAGAGCACACATTAAGTGAATTTGTTTGAAAGGGCTTTATATTGATAACTGAATTCAAAAATGTTGATATTATTACTTGGATCAGTTCAAATAGGATTTGAAAGAAATAGAACCATTGAAAATTTCGCATTATTTTCTGCCGCACCCTGTATGAGGTGAACGTGTCCCCTGAGCCGAAGTTTCTGATACATGAAACGTGTTGACTTGGTGCGGGATACATAGGAGTCCGACGTCTTATTCTGCAAGGTGATATTGATTTCTCGTCAGAAACGTTGCAAAACGGATTCAACTTTTTAGCCGGAGCGCTTCAGATTTGTGGCTAGAGAAGGTGGATAAATGGTTGTACAAAGTACGCCAGGAATACAATGTGCGAAGACTGTAAAGGAAGTTAAAAAGGTTCCTGCTTTGGGAATATCAGCGATGGCAGGCGACGAGGAACTGGACATCGAACAGACTGCATTTGGAGCTTTAGTTTTTGATGCGGTGCCATTTACGGTATTACTAATTCGCAGCAGTGATCCCGAAATCTTCGAAGCAGGACTTGATGGCACGTCTTTCCGGATTCAATGATCACTTCATATATTATGTGCTGCATTAGCTCGAACAATCAAGTTTTGATCCTTTCTCCGTCTCACATAATGTTGGGCGAAAGCCTTTTTCAGCGGTACATATGGGAAGGGTAATTTGCCCCCTTTGTGCGAAAATGATACCCAGCTACGATCTTTTTGTCAGGATGGTCCATCGTATGCATGGATGTTCACTTTTGCGGTATTTGAGTGATTCAAAATATAATTTTAAACCTTTGATTTTATTCTTAATTCGACGTAGGGAAAAATGCGTCCTTTCTTCCATGTTTCACTCTTCAAAGGCATACGAGCAAAACATCATAGAAACAAAAAATTACTCAATTTTCAATATTTTTTCATAAATGTTTAGAATTTTGAAAATTAACTTTAAACCACATTTAAACATACATTGAAGTTTAAATTATTGATCGAAATGTTTTTTTCAAAATCTGACAAAAATAATATTACAAAACAAAAATTTGTCAAAATACCACACCTTCTAAAGGCGGTCTTGGATGTTAGAGGGTTGATAATATGTGTTCATTAGGAAACTTTACCTTAAAAATTGAAGAATTTATTGTCCCGAAAAAAGTTTGACCGGAAAGGTCAATTCAAATGTGAGCTAACGACTATTCTCACTACCACCGATCAACCGTCGGTCTACTCGCAAAACATCTGAAAACTATCAGGACAGCAAATTCGATCAATATAAGCTGAATGTAAAAAGTACTTTAATATTAAGATAACATTTGACAAACATACATCGTGGATCCGTTCCATGTGCATCCGCAGCTTATCTCTCCGGCCATACGTCATATGACAGTGCTCGCAGGGGTACCGGACCTCCGTATGCACAGTACGTTTGTGCCTTCGTAAATGATTTGATGTTTTGAATGTCATTTCACATTGATCGCACGAATAGTTACGTTCTGAGGAATGTGACAGCAAATGCTGTGTTAACAATAATTTTCTGAAAGATAAAAAAAATCTCATCTGATGTTCTTTGATTTAACACACCAATTAAACTCACTGTTTGAAACCTAGTCCACATTCTTGGCACTCAAATCTAAATCGTACCATGTGAAGCTTCGTGATGTGCCGCTGCCGTTCTAACTCGCTGCGAAACATCTCATCACACATCGTGCATTGCAGCGTAGGCTCACGATCTCGTTGATGATTCCGAATGTGGTTCTCCAGGGCAATCAGGTGCTTCGTTACCTTACCACAAATTATACAAATGTGCGTATTGTGGAGGTCGTTTTTATGCTGCCTAAGAAGTTCAACGGTGTCGAACAGCTCTTCCTCGCACTCCACACGATGACAGGAAAGTATTTCTAACGAATCTGCATGTAATCTAGCTAAATGCTTTTCAAAATGGGATGGAAATGTCGTTCTAAAGTTGCAGTTCAAGTTGCATTGTTGTTCCTCTTCTTCCTCCTCAGGCAGCCGATTGTAACGTCGTTTCTGGGGAGGTGGTTGCTCATCCATCGATTCATCATCATCATCTATCTCCATGACAGGAGTGATAGCAGTTGCTACTGTTGTTTTGAAAAGAAAAAAAAATTGAGCAAAAATTGAGTGCAATGCTTTTACGGATCGAAAAAAAAAGTTTGTATATTAAATTTGTATGAATATAATATTCTTGTTCAGCGTCAGCCATGACTTCGAAAAGGAAAAAAAATGACCGTTTCAACATTTTTCTATAGAGACACCGTGTTTGATTTGTTCGACATTATTTCAATTCTAATTGTGTTTAATCATCCTTACCTTCCTCAGGTTCTTGAATCACAGTGTACTCAGAATTTAAATCTTCCTCGATTTCAGCGCACTCGCTATCATTTGCAATAGGCATTTCCAAAATCTCTTCTTGGAAATCTCCTTCAATAAAATGTTCTCCGTCAATTTGCCGATCATCCAAAGATTTTTGAAACTCGTCCAAAAAATTAAAAGATTTAGATTCATCTTCGCCTTTATCCGTTGGACGAAGTTCCTTCGCCTCTTTATCAATCTGATCAGCATCAATACCTTCCACCTTGATGAATATTGTTGAGGCGATATCGTATTCTTCGAATTCGGCCAGAAGCTCCTCCGCTTCTGCGCCCTCCTTCTCACACAGATCCAACTCCTTAAAGAGCACACGCAAGCTCTCCTTTTCTTTGTCGAACATCTGCACCAGAACCTCTTGATTCCCGTTATTCACCTCTGCCAGGGCGCTCGAAAAGCGCTGTATCAGGTCCACCTTTCTTTTGTACTTGAATACGAACTCGAACTCTTCCAGGCAACTTTCGCACAGCTCCACCGGAAGATAGCAAGCCAGTTCCTGTGAAAGAATGTAAGGTTCCAGCATAGTTACAATCCAAATATCCAAACCGAATACTCACAAAAGGTATTTTGATGCTAATTTCTTCAAGCATCTCGGCCAAAGAGCAACCAGCTGCAGGCCGGTAGCTGTCCAGCGAAATCATTTCTGCGGAGGATTTAGCCTGCAGGCACAACCGGCAAACGTTTGGGAACCTTTGAAGTTTAAATATCGTCATATCCTGGTAATATTTCTTTGAACAAAACTATGAACTATTAATAAACGCTTTGAAATTTGCAGAGAACAAAAAAACTTCGCTTATACAGTAAACAAAAATATCAACGTTTGTTATCAAACAAAAAAATATGACAGTATGGCAGTTTGGTAGCTGAAAGTTTGGTAGCTCGAACGGCATTTTCCAGGCGGGTGCTCTTAGAGCATCATTATCGGTCGCGAGCATTTTAATCACCCGCGCAGCGCTTTCATTTTAGTTTCGTCACTCGTTTCCGTATCGGTCACTATTTTCGGCTCTCAATTTGGTTGCTGTATTCCGTACCGGTATGCTGACCATACGTACCATATTCAACGGGACAGTCCCGTGTTTTAGACCTTATTGTGCTGTCCCGTCATAATCTAAAAATCCTCAATTTGTTCCATTTTTTCATTGATTCTTCCAAAGAGCTCCAAAATATTATTCAAACAAATTCAATGTTTCAGGAGGGAATTTAAAACTAAATACAAAGAAAGTGGACGAAACCCATAAAAAAGTGTGAGATGTTGTTTTGTTATTGTCGGCGTAGCACCAACTTAGAATTCGGAAGTCCGGACTTCCGAACCGAACTTTCTTCCGAAGTTTTATCTGTCAAACTAATGAATGCGTTGTTAAGCGCATCTTTAGGGAATCCAGCGCACTACTTCCGAAGTAGGGAAAGTTGCCTGTATCTGGAGAAAAATCCAACTTCGGTATAAAAAGCGGTATAAATTTATTCCGGATACACAATATTAGTATTGCTTTTAAAATAATGCTATTTATGCCATTATGCCGCATAATAAAAAACAACATGTTATATGGTGAAAAAGTGTGATTTTGTTATTAGTATTGTTTTTAAATAATGCTATTTATGCCATTATCCCGCATAATAAAAAACAACATGTTATATGGTCAGAATCATTATTACGATGTAAGATATAGCTTCACAGTTTACGTTGCGGTTATCGAATACTTTTCGATCGATTCAACCATAACTGCTCGACATCATCACTAAATGTCAACAATGGGTGGTTCAAAAAATCGATTTTGCTCCACAGTGCTCATCTGATTCTTTATCATGTTCTGAGTGTCCTCTGAAAATTTGAGCTCATTTGGATTGAAACTGATTTAGCACAAGCGATTTCAAGTTTGCATGCAAATTAGTATGGGAAAATTTATTTTTTCAGTATACTGTAAATGATGCTTCCGTATTAAGCGCAGGTTAAAAGAAAACCTACATAGCTAAAAGGAATACTCAACAGCTTTCACCCAACGAAAACCGCATGTTGATTGATCGCCCCAGTAATTAGTAATCGATTTTAATACAGATTGCGAATCTTTAGTCATGATCGTTAAACTTCTTTGAGGGCATCACTGAAATGTGCAGTGCAACATAGTAGCCTGAATTTGTGTGTGCTATCTTTCGCGCCACGAGCAGCAATGTTGCCTGTTGAGGAGTTATGCAATTAGCTCCAGAAAACCATGGTATAGATTAAATTCGATTACTAATTATTGGAACGATCAATTAAGATGCGGTTTTCACTGAGTGAAAGATGTTGAGTATTCCATTTAGCTATGTAGGTTTTCTTTTAACCTGCGCTTAATGGGGAAGCGTCATCAACAGTATAATGAAAAAATAAATTTCCCCATACTAATTTGCATGCAAACTTGAAATCGCTTGTGCTAAATCAGTTTTAATCCAAATGAGCTCAAATTTTCAGAGGACACTCAGAACATGGTAAAGAAACAGATGAGCACTGTGGAGCAAAATCGATTTTTTGAACCACCCTAGTCAATATATAACATGCTGTCTCTAAAATGTTCTTTATTCCCTGCATTATATGTCAACATTTTATCATACTGTTGAGCGAAAATTTTGCACGCAAAAACAGATTTTTTTTATGGTGACATAACTTAACAACCCATTCAACATATTGTTATTTGTCAAATAACCGTACCACAAACTGTTAAAACTTTATATGAGATTGTTCATTTACAGTTGTCAACAGTAAAGGATACTGTTGTTGACCGCACGGGAAAATATCCATGTACAGTTTGTAATTATGCGGGTGTATTTTGCATGGATCTTTCTTAAGGTTTTTAACATTTAACGACAACGAAGGCATTAAAATTTGACCAATTTCATCTGTGGATTGAATGGAACTGGTAACTTCACCGAGAAAATTCTTTATATTAAATATATTTGTCGCACACATAAATCTTTGCAATTTGGTGACCCAAATATATGCAATTTGTACCCACACATAAATTCAATAACTGCATATTAGAGACAACACATACATTTTATTTGATTATAGATTATATTTGTACTACGCGTGGAGAGTGGTTATGTGTGCACTAATTAGAATCATGAATTAAATTAATGGATTTTTGCCAATAAAAATGTGTGGAATTTTTGTAGTGTTGGTAGGCAAGTATAAAAAGTAGGCAAGTAGTAAAATCAGGTCACGCCTTAACGTCAATGAAATCTCGCTTAACTTTTCAAAAGGACCTAAGTAACATTTTTTTCATGAATTAATTTGAATAGCGCAATCAACAGAACAACATGAAAGCTTTTGATTGCAGCACTCAAATTAATTCATGAAAAAAATGTTACTTAGGTCCTTTTGAAAAGTTAAGCGAGAAATGCAGCTCAGGACAGACATTCTAATTTGCAGATTTAGTTAATTTTCATTTTGACGTAAACTACGTCTAAGGGGAAGACTCGGATACAGGGTGACAAATGAAAATTTCCAAATCCGAGACCGTCACGAAATCATGTAAGATTTTGAACGTTAATAGCGCATTCATCTTTCGATGGATTTCAGAGATTTATATATCAATCGACTCGGAAACTCTCCACCAATTTTCCAGTTATATTGAAACATTTGATTATCAACGTTAAAGTAGGGTATTGGACCATTTTGGCAGCACCTCTTTTTCCCGTTCGCAACGGGAGTCTCATTCGGCTGTCGTTCAGTGTAGTTGGTTTTTGGGCTCTTCTTTTTGTGCGGTGCTTCGTTTGCCACAAAAAGTAGGGCCACAGCAGTGACTGCAGTCGGCGATATACATGCAAGCGCATGTTTGTGCAAGGATAGGATGATCGATTGTTAGCAACGGCAATGCAATGTCATAATGCGATAATCGCAATGCAAATGAACAAACATTTTCGATTCAAAGATAACTTAGGAAAATGGTGATCCATTTTATGATAAACTGCAAATTGTTAATTATATTTTTATTATTAAATATGCGCCAAAATCAAAAGAATTCAATTTTAATTCAGGAAGTTTGAATGCACTTCAGATACTCTGTGGGTACATCATGTAGGTACAATCATCATTGTAAACGGCTTTAGCTTCGGAACGCATACTTTATTGAAACGGGCTATACTGCCGCGATTCGCATAAGAGTCCCATGTCGACTTTTGACGATTTTGATTTTATTTCAGAAATAAGCTTAAAATGTACTCATCTTTAAGAAAAACTAAAAAAATGATATGCTTTGTTCTAGAAATTTGAAAATCAAAACCCACTTGTGTTGTCTCATCTTGCTATTTATTCGCATAACAGTCACATTCCAGATTTTGATACACTCTCGCACAAAACATCAATTTAATTATGGTCCATTTAATAGTTTTATAGCAATGTATACAGATAAAGATCATCATGCCAAATTTTCAGAAAGATTGCTGGTTTAATCGATTTATTAGTTTTTTTTTTAATTTCTCCATGTAAAACAAGTTTGAAAAGTTCAACGGCATATTTCTCAAGTTGAAGAAAACTGACATGGGACGCTTATGCGAATAGAGGCAGTATAGGTTACAATAGAACTATTACTTTCTAGCTCCCGGATCTAAGATTCTTGCAATTATATTAATAATATGGTTGCACGAGTATGTTATCCATAATGCCACTGCCAGATAGTGGGAGTTAGATTGTAATAAAATAGCACAAATACCCTATTCCCGTCCGCAGCGTTTACTACTCTGGCGCATCTCAACCGAATGGCTTGGTTTTTGGTACCGTTCTGACTCAAATCCCGAATATGACTCATATTCCGAACACTGGCGTTTTAGCGCCCTAAAACTAAAACTGTCATTGGTTTTCCGCACTGAGGATCAAGATAACAAACGAATTCTAACTCCTGTGGAGAAAATTACACGAATAAAGTTAAAATGGGCATTTAAAAGCTAAAGTTCGGAATTTGAGTCAAAACGGTACATGGCTAGTATTTGTTGATTTCTAGTTGGCGCAACCGGGTTTTATCGACTCGCGCTTCTTTGTCGGACTCAACAATACGACTATCCATTCTCTGCCAACTATTCATCGTCACTCCAAATAACAGAAGGCGGAGATTCTGCCAAAGGTCCAAGGCTCGTATTCTTCCACCAGTGATGACTCGATGCTCTGGCTAACATTGGACAGAGGCACCTGTTTGTCCGTAGCCAGAGCAGAGATTCTTTGCAAGGTCCAGGGCCGATGCGTATCGTCTCGCATCTGTGCTGCTTGGGATATCATAACCATGTAACGCTATTTATTTCAGAATAGTATTATTTAATAATCATACTCCGCTATTTCCACCTATATATTACTACAAATAAACTAGAATAGTGGTCGAAAATATGGAATGAAACTGAATCCCTACTAATTTTACTCTAAGTCGAATGCAACAGTTGGAATTGCGAAAAGCATTATTACCGCATGGGGTTTTAAAGTTAAAATTTTAAGTTATCGTACCGTCGTCGGGGAGACAACGGGTCAAATGGGGGTGAGAATGGGTCACTGTTTCAACTACATATAATGCTTGTAGAATAGATTTAATGTATCTGAGAACAATAAAACTGAATTATAAGTGACCTTTTTGAACGGTTTTGTTATCCGACCTCCAGACTGTCGGTGAGGGCTCGGACGTCACCCCTGACTACGGTATCCAACACTTTTTTATATTTTAAGTTATTGTAATTTTGTTCTAAACCAGTGACATAAGTAATCAAATGAATTATCTTAAAATATGACTACATTCTTCAATGCACCAAACTGTTCTACGTAGTTTACGTTGGGCGGTCGTGTCTTGTACATAACCCTTCAGATTTTTTCTTGCGGAGTAGGTAATTCCTTTTTTTTTAATCTGCTTTACCAAATATTTTTCAACCGATTGATTCTGTTCGAAACATTAAGAATCATTCAAAGTCTTTCTGAATGATTCTGTAAAAAACTATGACTTAAAAAAATAATTTATAAATCAGCTGAATAAAATCGAGTTTAAGACAGTTTCAAACCCTCTACCACAGACCAGGTGTTCGCCATTCGCCAAGTACTGCAGAAATGCCGCGAATACAACGTGCCCACACATCATCTATTTATCGACTTCAAAGCCGCATATGATACAATCGATCGGGACCAGCTATGGCAGCTAATGCACGAAAACGGATTTCCGGATAAACTGATACGGTTGATCAAGGCGACGATGGATCGGGTGATGTGCGTAGTTCGAGTTTCAGGGGCATTCTCGAGTCCCTTCGAAACCCGTAGAGGGTTACGGCAAGGTGATGGTCTTTCGTGTCTGCTATTCAACATCGCTTTGGAGGGAGTAATACGAAGGGCAGGGATTGACACGAGTGGTACGATTTTCACGAAGTCCGTCCAGTTATTTGGTTTCGCCGACGACATTGATATCATGGCACGTAACTTTGAGAGGATGGAGGAAGCCTACATCAGACTGAAAAGCGAAACTAAACGGATTGGACTAGTCATCAACACGTCGAAGACGAAGTACATGATAGGAAGAGGTTCAAGAGAAGACAATGTGAGCCACCCACCACGAGTTTCTATCGGTGGTGACGAAATCGAGGTGGTTGAAGAATTCGTGTACTTGGGCTCACTGGTGACCGCCGATAACGATACCAGCAGAGAAATTCGGAGACGCATAGTGGCTGGAAATCGTACGTACTTTGGACTCCGCAAGACGCTTCGATCGAATAGAGTTCGCCGCCGTACCAAACTGACTATCTACAAAACGCTTATAAGACCGGTAGTTCTCTACGGACACGAGACCTGGACGATGCTCGTGGAGGACCAACGCGCACTGGGAGTTTTCGAAAGGAAAGTGTTGCGTACCATCTATGGTGGGTTGCAGATGGCGGACGGTACGTGGAGGAGGCGAATGAACCACGAGTTGCATCAGCTGTTGGGAGAACCATCCATCGTTCACACCGCGAAAATCGGAAGACTGCGGTGGGCCGGGCACGTAGCCAGAATGTCGGACAGTAATCCGGTGAAAATGGTTCTCGACAACGATCCGACGGGAACAAGAAGGCGAGGTGCACAGCGGGCAAGGTGGATCGATCAGGTGGAGGACGACTTGCGGACCCTCCGCAGACTGCGTGGTTGGCGAAGTGCAGCCATGAACCGAGCTGAATGGAGAAGTCTTTTATGTGCAGCACAGGCCACTCCGGCCTTAGTCTAATGATAAATAAATAAACAGTTTCAAACCGAGGGATTTTGGTAATCACGTACTTTAAGGCTAGTTTACAGATCAGGAGCTTGTCTGCAAATTTCGTTTGACATTTATTCACATGCGCCAACCATATTCATGGAAATAATTTAAATTACATGTTATTAATGTTCTTTACTTGTAGATTTTCTCTCACTTATATTCATGACAAAGGTTTTACTTTGACTTTTGACATAAATTGACTTTTTTTTGCATAAAATTATGTTTTCTTATCTCTCTAATGCCCAGATATTTTGTTATTTTCAATTGTTCAGATTTGGAAAAGTTTTTGATATTGGTCAGTAATAAAATCCTTGATTAAGAGTAGATTAAAATTTTTTTCAAAATCCCACAATATTTGTAGTTTAGTACTTTTCCGCAACTTAATACAATAGAAGGTTATGGTGATGAATGATTCACTCTAAACATCTTATACGGAAAATGAAAATTATGCCCATACATTAGGGTGGCTCAAAAAACACTTTCAATTTTTTTCCATTCTAATTGATGCCCTGATGCCCTGATGCTCTGGACAAAATTTCAGCCGAATCGGTCAACGTTTGGGCGGTGCTAAACTCGTTGGAAGTTTATATGAAAAAATGTATGCAGAAACATCAAAAAACAGTGATTTGCTGATGGAAGGCACAATTTACGATCAAGAACAATGATACTCATTCTTGTAGAATTGAATACAGAATGTTATGCTGAAAACCGCGAGAAGATTAGAGTTTATTAGGCAAAGATATTAGCATGTTACTGGAGTGTTGTAGGGGTGAATTTATTTCTTTTCAAAGGTAAAAGAAACGAAATTTGCTCAAACCCCACTTCAGAGAAATGTTAATAACTTAGCCGGGCATACTAATTTGAGCCACCCTACCATACATTTTGAAATTTCCACAGCTCTAGAATTTCGTCAAAAGGTTTTTTAACATGTCCCGTTTTGCAAGTGCGTTTGTCCCGTTTTTTCACCGAAATGATCTGGTCAGCCTACGTACCGGTGACGTTTGACAGTTGACAGTTCATCAAATAATAGCGCACTTATCGCGCTACCTTGCTCTTAGAGCAAGATTACCGGTGGTGAGTTTAAGCCGTTTGGCAGCGCAGTATCATTACTTGACACTTTACCGGTCGCTACTAAACGCGCTGCTATAACAGTAGCGCGACTGACAGGTGACCAAATTTGGTAGCGCGATAAGAGCGCTGCTATTTGATGAACTGTCAACTGTCAAACGTAACCGGTACGGAATACAGCAACCAAATTGAGAGCCGAAAATAGTGACCGATACGGAAACGAGTGACGAAACTAAAATGAAAGCGCTGCGCGGGTGATTAAAATGCTCGCGACCGATAATGATGCTCTAACATTACGCCGTAGTCTATGGATAATAAACACTGCAGCGAGTGAGAATGTTACAAGGGGTTTCCAACATCATTGATTACTTGTCACTACTGTCAAAATTACCATGATTACTCAATGATTACCCTGATTAAAGTGATTATCACGTTTAATGCTGATTACTCATTCATTACTCCTGATTACTTACTGATTCCGAAGAATTACTCATGATTATTGCTTTTTGCATTGAAACTTTTCGTTTCGTCACTGAAACCATTGACACTTGTCTTCAGCGACTGCTTCCGCGATAGAGCATTTGCACATTTCATTAACTCATACATCTATATTGCTGTCAAAATGTGCATTTGACAACTAAATTTTCAGCTAAAAGCTCTATTTTTTGACACCGGTGCACTCACACAACCAATCGACATCAGTTGTCAAAAAATCAGGAGTACCAACTTTACGACTATCTCCTTGTCGCCGAGTCTGGCGCTGAGTGCTCGGCGCGGAAACCCAAAGGTGGGAATAAAATTTTGGGGCTTATGCGCAATATTTGATTATTTTGCGAGAAATTGACATTTCTACTCTCATGAACTTGCTCATGAAACTGTTAGTCTCTCAACGGCTATGGAAAACTATTCAGAGGATAATGATTTGAGTTCGTTGGTCTGTCAAATGCATAAAAATGATGTAAGAATCATTGTAATTTTTAGTAATCAGTAATAAATCAGCGTAATTTTTAGTAATCAATTTGATTAAAATAATCAATGTAATCAGAATAATCCATAGTAATCATAAATAATCAATGGTAATCAATTTAAATAAGTAATCAATGTAAATAACCAGAGTAATCCATAATAATCAACTATCTTTCTATATAATAAAAATGAGTTGAGATTTCTTTCCTGACGTTTTAACTCGCGAACAGGTTGGCCGATTTGCAAGATTTTTTTCCCTAACCGATTCGTTTTGGGATCCGCAAGGTTTGTATATACAAACAGTTGGTGAATTTAACGCGGAAATGTAAAAAATCTTTAGAATACAATTTTGATAATGAGTAATAGACCTTGTTCTTCAAAATTAAATTCTAGTTTTATTGTCTCAGTCAATTCCTTGACTCATTTATAGCCTACTTTCCCAAAGAACCCGTATTTTTGAAACATCTAACAAATTTTTAAAATCAAAAACAAAAACTGAAAAAGTGATGCACGTTGTTTAAACATTTTTTAAATGTTATAAAGAACTAGAGGCGTCAATATAGCTTCTTTGGGAAAGTTGACTTTAAATAAATTAAAGAATCGATCAAACGAATAAAATTTGTTGATAGAAAAGGTCAATTATTACTAAACAGAGCGTTAATGAATAAAGCTTCCAATGAATGATTAAATTTGTTATGATTAAATCATTCAACTCTATGATTAAAGATTATGATTAATGATTAATTCATTTTCGAAAAAGAATAATGATTATGATTAATGATTAATTTAATTTTTGACAATGAATATCGATTATGATTAATGAATAAAACGTTTGAAGTATGATTAATGATTACTGTTCGTGATTAAATGTTGACACAATATGTGTATGATTAATGATTAACCATCTATATGATTAATGATTAATGATTATGAATAATCAAATTAAATGATTTGCATAGAGATCAATAATCAAGTAACCGTTCGACCAAATTACGTTTTTTTACCTTTTAAAATTGTATGATTATGATTAAAGAATAATGAATAAAAGCGATGCATGCAATGATTAAAATTAATGATTAATGAATAAACTCAAAATAATCATGAATATGATTAGTGATTAATGATTGGATGTAAACATTTATGATTAACGGTTGGTGATTAATGATTGAATCGTATTTTTGTATGATTATGATTAATGAATAATGATTAAATAACCCATTATTCATTAATCATGATTAAATCTATGATTAATCACTAATGCTCTGTACTAAAATTTACAATGAATAATAGTTGGTTACCAATGACTATTGTAGTTCCAGCTGAAAACGCGATGAAAGCTCTCACGACAATTCAATTTTCTGCTAGTGCTCATGATGCCTCAAGGCGGCAATATAAATGCGCACAAATCGCGATGTAGTTCGACATCGAGAAATAAAAGAAAATTCCATGGTCGCTAGAGCTCATTTCAGTTTTCAACTGGAAGAACAATAATATCAATATATTATTATGAATTGATTACTAAAAAATATAATAATTAATAACTGATTACCACTAATTATCAATGATTACTTGTGATTATTATGGGTTACTCTGATTACCTCGATTACCTTGATTACTCACAATAATCAGAGTCTATTATATATAGAGTTACGCAAAGAGTGAAGCCAAATCTACCTATTGAACTGTCAAACCGTCTACCTATCGAGCAAAGTAAACAAATGCTTGTTGGGAAGGCGGAAGTATTGTTATCGCCTAATGATTATTATGGCGAATTAAAAAGCATGAATTAAAATGTATTAGACTTGTTCTAGAAACCGCTTCAAAAAACTTCAATATACCCCCCCCCCCAATAAAGTAGCAACAAGAAACTCACGTGTCTGCACTCTGTGGGTGACTTGGTAATCGAATAAAAAAGCTTTAGCAGTGATCACTCCCGTGAAGTCACTTTAAGGGTTGAACAAAAATGAAAGTTGAAAACACAACAACAAGAAGATCATTCAGAATAAGTGTAAGAAAATCCTCTTTGCGCAACTCTATATAATAGTGTAGACGCGAGGTAATTAATTTCGAATGAAAATCAGAACGAACTGGCAAGTTCTGGTCCGGACTAGATGCAGATACAATTCTTAAGAAAATGAAATGAAAAGTAGAGAAAAAACGAACCCTCTCCTTTGCATAACATTTTCTATGCTAAGCAGATGTTAGTTTGAGACAGCGCATGAGATAAGAAAAACACGCCCACGCAATACACACGCGTGCATAAATTATCCATCTCTCTTTATCCTTTAGCAAGGATACGTTAAGCTCTACAAATGTGTTGCAATCTTCTCCTGATCTGGAAATGCCATAAGCAAATAGGAAAATGATAATAAAATTTAGCCCTTATGAGGCCATAGTATTATTTTTAGATTACAGTAGGGAAATAGACTAAAAAGCTGGTATTGAAAGGGATTCGGAAAAATACCAGCTGAAATAAAACCATTATTTAATATACATATCGATGTTACACCATGTAGTATTAAGACCCATATTGTACATATTGCCTCAAATAAATCAAGTTCAAAACTCACTCCAGGGTTCTCGTGAATGAATCCGAACAACTCCCGACTAAGTGCAGGTAAATAGTTCAGTGTTAATAGAAGGTAATTAGTTCATTGCTTAAGTGAAAACTTCTCTCCTTGACTGGAGAAAAAAGTAGCTGAAAGCAATTCAAAAGGTCGCCGGTAGCGAAAGTGTTCTCCTTTGGAAACCAAGTAACTACTCGAGATCATTCGGCGACAAACGTTGGCCCAGGAGCTTCGATAGGCCTTGTCATCCCCAGAGGAACGGAATCAAAGGCCTTAGGAGAACGGTGGCGTCGACATTTTGGTGGCTCCAGCAGAGGAACCTTTGGAGGACGGTCATTAACGAAAGGAGAGGTCCGTCTAGGAGTTGCGAACTTCCAGTCAGTTGAAATCTGACTGTTATAGTGTGGCTTAAGCTGTTAGTGAAAATCGCGTGAACAATCGCGAACTTCGAGTCAGTAGAAATCTGACTGTTCTAGTGTGGCTTAAGCTGTCAGTGAAAATCGCGTGAACAATCGCGAACTTCGAGTCAGTAGAAATCTGACTGTTCTAGTGTGGCTTAAGCTGTTAGTGAAAATCGCGTGAACAATCGCGAACTTCGAGTCAGTAGAAATCTGACTGTTCTAGTGTGGCTTAAGCTGTTAGTGAAAATCGCGTGAACAATTGCGATCTTCGAGTCAGTAGAAATCTGACTGTTCTAGTGTGGCTTAAGCTGTCAGTGAAAATCGCGTGAACAATCGCGAACTTCGAGTCAGTAGAAATCTGACTGTTCTAGTGTGGCTTCAAGAAGTTAGTGAAAGCCGCGTGAACAATTGCGAACTCCGAGTCAGTAGAAATCTGACTGTTCTAGTGTGGCTTCAAGACGTAAGTGAAAGCCGCGTGAACAATTGCGATCTCAGAGTCAGTTGAAATCTGACTGTTCTAGTGTAGCTTCAAACCAAATAGTGAAAATCGCGTGAACTTTGCGAAGGATTTTGTTTCGTGGAATAATCGCGAAAATAGTTCACGAAGAAGAAGTCTTGTGAAAAAAAATCAACTCACAAAAACAAAAGGAAGAAGAAAAGTGATTGCGCATAGTTCGCTAAAATAACCAGCGTCCACAGAGGTCAGAGGAACGAGCACCGACGAAGTGGAGAAAAATTCTGGAACTGGTGACTATCATCTGGAGGAATATCCGCTGCTGCAGACACGGTTAACATTTCCGGGAGATCGTAAGCCGATGCAACAAAAGTAAGTCGTAACAAAAATTCCAAAAATATATATTTATGCATATTTTGTGAATATTCAAAATTTGAGAGAAGCACTAGTGAATAATAGTCAAATTTTCCTTTTCACAAAGAAAGTTAATTGATAGGGTTTCCAAACACGTTCAATCCAGATCAGGAATAACAAAATTACATTTGGTTTAGAGTTTGTGTATCCTTAGAGAAGATGGATTTTAAATTTACCATCAACAAAAATGGGCATTGTCGTCTTTGCCAGGACAAAGATGACAAGAGTTGTATGGTGGCCTGCGATGATTGTGATCGCTGGTTTCACCTACACTGTGTTAATCTAAAACATCGTCCAACAGCAGAAGAGCCATGGACATGTTTCAAATGTGGTAAAATTAAAGCCGACTATCAGGCACTTACACAAAAGGTCGCATTATTGAGTACTAAATCAAACGACGACCCTCAAACTTCGCAAATAAAGGCTCTAGATGCTATTGTGAACAAAGTTAATAGTATAGATAAAACAGGGAACGTCACTGTGGAAAGACACATGGTAAGACAGTCTTTAATGGACTTGCCTTACTTTGACGGAAATTACAGAGTGTGGTCTAGATTCAAACAGATTTTTCTCGAAACAACTAAGCAAGGAAATTTCTCAGATTTAGAAAATTTGAACAGACTACAGAAGAGTCTTAAAGGAGAAGCATTGCGTTCAGTGAATGCACTCCTTATAGATTCTTGTAACGTGCATTCAATTATGGAAAGACTAGAAGACCAATTTGGTAACATTGAGTTAATATACGCGGGTCTTTTACAAGATGTTCTAGCTTTAAAAAACCCAAAGTTTGATTTTCCTCAAACTATGATAGATTTTATTTCTGGGATTGAAAACTTGGTCATAAATATGAGATGCCTCGACCATGAGGAATATTTAAACGACCCCAGATTGCTCAAAGATCTTGCTTGTAAGTTACCACCTAGTTTGCATCAGAACTGGCTAACTAACTTACACGAACAAAAGGAACTTTCCTCTTTAGCAAATCCATTTAGAGCACCAACAATAGGAGACTTCTACGACTGGTTGAAGCCACAACAAAAATTAGCAACAATGTTGTTGGCAGAGAAAGGTAAACCAATCGAAAGAACAACAAGATATGATAAACCAAACAGAGTAAACTTCCTTAACGAAAGACGAAGAAAGTGTCTGAAGTGTGGTAAAGACCATAAATTATCGACTTGTTTTGAATTTAGAAAAATGACTGTTGAGAAACGAAGACAATTTGTTGCCGATAAACAGCTTTGTTTCTCGTGTTGCAAACCAAATCATTCGCTGAAAACTTGTCGGGAAAAAAGACCTTGTAATATTGAAGGTTGTAATAACCATCACAATCGCTTATTACATTCCAATTCTGGGGAAAGTAAAAAGTCAGAAGTGAAGGTAATAACTGGTAACGTTAATTACCATTCGCAAGGTTGTAACAAAGTTTATTATCAAATCTTACCCATTACATTAATTAATGGCAATCGACGAGTAAGAACACACATGTTTCTTGACTCTGGGTCATCTGTAAGTTTGATTGATAAAAATATGTCGGAACAGCTTAATGCATCTGGAACTAACAAATCCTTGACCCTAGCTTGGACGAATGGAGACATTCAAGAGGAGAATAGCAAATCAATTGAGGTGAAAATATGCAGCACGGAAGGAAAGTCATTTAAGTTGAAAGATTTGTGTACAATGAAAGAACTTTCGTTACCTTCCCAAACAATTGATTACCAATCATTGAAAAGGCAATATCCTTATCTTGACGGGATTGAGTTGGAGTCTTACGAAGAGGCAAGTCCTACGATATTGTTAGGACTGCCGCATGCATATTTATTCAAAAGCTTAGAAGAGAGGTCGAGAGGTTTTAATGAACCAATAGCTTCAAAAACTCGACTAGGTTGGGTATTGTTTGGCAATAGTCGAGCTCCACCTAATCCATTCGGACGACCAGAACGGTTGCTGGTTGTAATGGAAGATGTTAGCGAGGAGAAATCTATAAGACAAATTATGTCAGATTACTTCTCCACAGAAGCATTCGGAGTTAAAATACCTCAGAACGAATTAATATCAAAGGTTGATGAACGTGCTTTAGCAATCATGAAAGACACTTGGAAACCAAAGGAGAAAGGATATGAAATAGGTTTGCTTTGGAAAAATGATAAAGTGGAACTCCCTAACAGCTTTCAAACCGCATTAAGTCGGTTTTTGATGCAGGAAAAGAAGCTAGAAAAGCAGAATGACTTGAAAAAATGGTATCATGATAAAATCGATGAGTACGTAGCAAAAGGATACTTAAAGAAACTAAGCCCTGAGGAATATATGGTTGAGAACCTCAAAACGTTCTACTTGCCACACTTCATAACGATAAACAAGAATAAGCAAAAACCAAGAATGGTGTTCGATGCAGCTGCTAAAATAAACGGAATATCATTGAATTCACAATTGCTTTCGGGACCAGATATGACTGAATCATCATTAGGAATCAAAATTAGATTTCGGGAAGGCCCAATAGCAGTAACCGGAGACATCCAGGAAATGTTTCACCGGGTAGCCATTAAAGAGGAAGACAGGTTCGCGCAAAGAATCGTCTACAGGAAACAAGCCTTGAGTCAACAGAATGGTAATTCCCAAAACCAAAGCCAAAATAAACAAATAAAGCAGCAGGAAAAAGCAAAGAGCAGGAGTCTAACAAACAAAACGGTGCCATAAAACGAAGGATGAACCTACAAGGCAAAAATACCACTGAACCAAAACCAATTAATTTTGTGGGAATGGTACGAGAAGAAGACAGAAGGAATGTTCAAATATACGAATACGGTAAACGACAACGCATTGACATAGATACAGTAAAGCAAATTGCCGCATCCCTGGCTAGACCGAAGCCTATAAAGAAAGGACCACGGATTAGACCAGTAGCCTGGTTTAACTGGCGGGCGATATTCTATCTAGCACGCGCAATATTTGGAAGTGCATTATCATTTGAAGGATCCGGACTGATCGCCTATGCTTGCGGAATCCCTTAAGTTAATCTTACAAGTTATTCATTGTTGGATGTTGCATCATGCATTCCCCAACTAATAATCTCTCTACTAGTGA
Organism: Armigeres subalbatus; assembly: GCF_024139115.2. NCBI lineage: Eukaryota > Metazoa > Arthropoda > Insecta > Diptera > Culicidae > Armigeres > Armigeres subalbatus. The sequence continues at coordinate 96,042,924 of NC_085140.1, read as the reverse complement.
GATCCAAATACAGGTTCTACAACGAAGTGTCAAAAATGAAATACCAGCCTTTCAATGTAAAGTAATAATAAAGCGACGTATACAACATTGTGGGATGCACTCTCATACTTCAGAATATGAAAGAAGTTACGAATATATCGTAAAAGACTTTACATCTGAAGAGTGTCGTCTGTCGCACCAACTAGGAATAGTAAAGTTGACACACGATCATCAATTGCGAGAACTAAAACGCAATGGAACCACCCGTGGCGAAACTTTGATTGTAGGATCAGTCTGGGGAAGTAACTGCAAAGGAGGGACATACAGAACACTAGTATATACATGGGTTGACGCCCTTGTGTTCTACGAATATGAAATAACACTTCGAGATTACATTGCAACTGTAGACTATGAAAATGATATAATTCATTTTAAAAATGGATTGACTTGTGTTCATTCTCAAGGGAGATGTCTAGACTCAGAAGATGGGTATATAACTTGGAATATAGTCCCGAATAATAAATGCGAAGATACCGAATATGAAGTAATTTTTGAGGGTATAGTAAACAAGACAAAAAATGAAAACAGCAAAAAGAACGGTAGAAAAACTAATGTGGTTTATAGCACAGTTTCTAATACACATCTGTTTTCAATTCGAGCAAGAGAACCGACAAAAATTTGTGGCCATGTAGGATTTACGACCGACCATCCTCGAATTCTTATTGTCGAAGTCATAGGTTTCAATTCTCCATTTAGAAGAAAATCCATAACAGGAAGAAACTTTGACTTGTTCACATATTTTAACTCTAAAATTACCCTTGTAGAAAATTATATCGGCCAAAGTATGTCAGAGCTCTATAATACAGTTATGACAGAAATGTGCAAAGTCGATAAGACATTAATGGAGACGAAACTCACGTTGGCGCGTCTCAATCCAACGGAATTTGTGACCAGCATAATTAAGAGATCAGGATATACAGCGGTAGTAGCAGGAGAGGTGTTACACATCCTAGAATGTAAACCTGTATATGTAACACCAAGATCCGATGATAATTGTTATCAGGAGATACCTGTTAACTATAATAATCAATCCGTGTATATTGCCCCAGTAACTCATATATTACAGACAAGAGGTACGCAAATTGACTGTACACCTCTGTTACCAGCAAAATTCCAAATAGGTGGAAGATGGTATACAACAGATAGTCGTATCAGGAAACCACTTCACCATTAAAACTTTCGACAGATATACTAACTTCCTGGACATATACACATTTACCTAATCTAATGCAAAGTGGGGTATACGACGCAGATAGTGTCATAAAAATGAGGAATATGATATACGAGCAAGGAGACAGACGCGTTGCGTCCAATGTGTTGCATAAAATCTTGATTGGACAACAACCAGAATTTCAAGGCTTCCGTTTCGACGCACTTGTATCCAATAAATTAGTCGAAGACGTCATAGACAAATACTGGGATAAATTTATGTCGTGGTCGGCGCGTTTGGGAAACATAACGTCAACATTCATAGGTATCTATATGATTGGTCGGATTATAAAATTCGCGATCGACACAATAATACATGGACGCATTTTGTACGATATATATGGTTTGGGTTGGCAATTACTAGCGTCGTTTTGGGACTCAATAACTAATTTTCTTTCGCATAGAAATAATATGCAAAGATCAACGCAACATGAAAATAATATACAATCTCCGAATCAGGATGAAAAACTTTCGCAAGTAGTGGAACCTTTAGCACCGTTATATCCACAATTATACTCGCGTACTGACGAAAGGGTTTGAGTAAACTAGGTGTTTACGGGCTCCGGGATGTAGACGCGAGGTAATTAATTTCGAATGAAAATCAGAACGAACTGGCAAGTTCTGGTCCGGACTAGATGCAGATACAATTCTTAAGAAAATGAAATGAAAAGTAGAGAAAAAACGAACCCTCTCCTTTGCATAACATTTTCTATGCTAAGCAGATGTTAGAGACAGCGCATGAGATAAGAAAAACACGCCCACGCAATACACACGCGTGCATAAATTATCCATCTCTCTTAATCCTTTAGCAAGGATACGTTAAGCTCTACAAATGTGTTGCAATCTTCTCCTGATCTGGAAATGCCATAAGCAAATAGGAAAATGATAATAAAATTTAGCCCTTATGAGGCCATAGTATTATTTTTAGATTACAGTAAATAGACTAAAAAGCTGGTATTGAAAGGGATTCGGAAAAATACCAGCTGAAATAAAACCATTATTTAATATACATATCGATGTTACACCATGTAGTATTAAGACCCATATTGTACATATTGCCTCAAATAAATCAAGTTCAAAACTCACTCCAGGGTTCTCGTGAATGAATCCGAACAACTCCCGACTAAGTGCAGGTAAATAGTTCAGTGTTAATAGAAGGTAATTAGTTCATTGCTTAAGTGAAAACTTCTCTCCTTGACTGGAGAAAAAAGTAGCTGAAAGCAATTCAAAAGGTCGCCGGTAGCGAAAGTGTTCTCCTTTGGAAACCAAGTAACTACTCGAGATCATTCGGCGACAAACGTTGGCCCAGGAGCTTCGATAGGCCTTGTCATCCCCAGAGGAACGGAATCAAAGGCCTTAGGAGAACGGTGGCGTCGACAAATAGACTCTGACAATAATATGATTACTTTGCAAAAAATGAAGTAATCTTGGATTACTTGTCACCTCAAAGCATCTTGGAAACCCCTTGGAATGTTATTTATGAAAAGCACAAAGTTCGGATAATGCAAGAAACAACTGTTTCTGCTCAGCATAGAGTTTCTTCTACCAACATAATTATTTATCTACTTATTTCGCCTAAAGGTTGGTATCGTGATCAAAAGAAACTTCTTTTTCTATCTCAATTACATGTTAAATTCCGTTCACTGAATCGGAAAAGTAAAGAATCGAAACAAAATTCTTTCAACAGTATCCACATGAAAAGAACAAAAAACAAAATTGACATTTGTAAGGTTCCCACGCAAAGTAATGGAAGTTGTCACTTTACTTTCGGAAAAATATTCTGCTCGATTATTCCGTAAGTAAAAGTGACAATTTGCTCCATGCAGATCAGTTGTCGAAATTCCTCTTGGTAATATTGAACACAATTCTGTAACCTCACTACTTTTTAAGTCAATACTGGCCTTAAGGAATAAAGTGAAAACACTACGGATTTGGTGTATTTTTGTTCGTTGCAATCTTTAATTTAATATGTCCTTTCGACAGGAACTAATAACCCCTGCTTTCGACACCACTCTCTCTTGTAAAAACGGTAAACAATACAAGTTTTTACAACTACCATGACAATTTATAATAGTATATGAACATTTTGACATTGGAGTATAAATTTATGCGCCAATGCCAAATAAGAGGGTACTGTCATACTTGCCAAACTCCATATGAAAAAAATCCGTTTTCGCCCCTCATTTTATCAATGCTTATGTTATGGTTGTAGGCCTTTTCAAAAGATATTGCTGTCCGGAACATCTTTTGCTGGCGAGGATATAGGGAAGCTAAATGTCAAAAGGCAGATTTAAGTTTTATTTTGACCATTTTGACCGTAATGCTGTTTTCAGTGTGCATGTTACGTATTCCGTGGATGCTACTGGTTACCAAAATTACTGACCGTCAGATTCATATAAAACCATAATAAAAACAGTTTACACGTGCTTGTTGTTTTGCTTGTGATAACGGCGATAAGAAGGTTTCCATTGTTTCCGTTCTAAAGTTTCCCGAAAAACAATGGAAACTGCCGTGGATTTAGGATTCTTAGAGCCTTGTGAAGAGTGGCTATTGGCTAACAAGTTTTTTCGTAGCAAAGTGGGTGGAAAACCAGCTTGGCTTGAGCTGAAGAACATTCCAATTCCAAAGGATTTGCTTTGCGACGGATGTGAGGAGCCGTGTATTTTTCTTTGTCAGGTGAGTGATAACAGTCTTGGAGCTCGTTTCCTAAATTAAATTGTTATTTATTTTTTATTTTATAGGTGTATGCTCCTTTGGAAGATCAAGAAAAGTGTTTCCACCGGATGCTGTACTTGTTCGTATGTTCAAATGCCAGCTGCTACCAGGTTAATCAGAGCAAGTAAGAATTCCTTCATGATGTGGTTTTGTAACAAAAATAATATATTTCAATTTGCCTAGAAACATCAAAGTGCTTCGCAGTCAGCTACCTCGCAGCAACGATCACTACGACTTCGATCCTCCAAAGGAAGATAAGCCTTCGGAACCGGTTCCATCGCCGGTGCCACTTTGCGTCGTCTGTGGCTGTCGCGGACCGCAGCAATGCTCCAAATGTCGAAAGGTGAACTACTGCGGTGTAGTGCACCAACGCTTGGACTGGAAGCAAAACCACAAAGCCGTTTGTGGGGCGACTACCATTGTGGACAATAAAAATCAGAATTCAAACATCTTGTTCCCACAGTACGAGATTGTAACAGAACCGGAGGAAATTGTGAGATATTTTGCGCTTCCGAGTGGAATTTGCATTTTAATCTTTGGCTCTTTGTGGATAGGAACAAACGACCAAGCTTACCGAGGAAGAGAATGTCAAGAAGCAAATGGAGGAATACGACAAACTAGTCGAACAAGGTAAAATTGGAGAATTGAGCGAAGTGTCCGAAAGTGAAATGGATACATATGCGGAACAACTGGAAGACAAGCATTTTGAGAAGTTTAAGCAACGTGTCGCTTTCGATCCGGATCAGGTATGAATTTGAATTTGATGAAAAAAAATCAGGTCGTTCATACTATTATGCACTTCTTGGCAGGTTCTACGATATGACAGAAAGGGAAAACCGCTTTGGTTATCCCCAATCGTGCCTAGTGAAATTCCTGATTGCGAATTATGCCACGGCCCACGAGTGTTCGAATTTCAGGTAAGTTAATTACTTTCAGGCTTGATTGCAATATGTGAGAACCTCTAGTGATATTTGCCAAAGAATTATTCGGAGGTCTAATCGATTCTCATTCTCAAACGAGGTAATTGTTGAATCATGTGATCTAAGGCTGTTCACTCTTCGTTTAACACAAAACCTATTTTAATACAATAACATAAATAGAGAAGATCTGCTCGTATAAGTCAAGACCCCGCATCTCCTATAAAAAGCCTAACTTGAAAAATTATTTAATCTCATTGACGGCAATATTTAACAGCGGCTCAACTGTTACTGTTATTTCCACTCACACATTTTAAATAACACCAAGTCTCGGTTCTGCATGAATTAGTTTAAAAGATGTTGCATATCTACAAACACCTTTCTTGAATGATTTACGTTTAGTCATTCTTCGTCATAAAAAGATTAAAAATGTTCAACGTTATACAAAAAGTTTATATACATTTATATAATCATTCGTACAGACATTGCTCCATTATATTTAAAAATAGATGTTTAGCTTAGGAGAGACGCATCTAGACCAAGAGTGATTTCAAATTTTTAACTAACACATTTATTGAGATGGATGCATAAGAAGGAAAGTCAGACACAATCTTCTGATACTACTAAGATTCTGTCATCAATTCAGATAATGCCTCAACTGCTGAACAGTTTGAAAAATGAAAACATCGACTGGGGAACTCTGGCCATTTTCACGTGTGAGCAAAGTTGTTCCACGCCCGACAACTGTTACATCAAGGAATACGTTTTTAAACAGGATGTCATCAGCACAGAACAGCCGAAACCGCTGGAAACCAGCACGTAGATAATACAAGTATGTTACCATCTATTTATACTCTGTATAATAAACAAATCCCTGCGCCTCATATGCTCCTATCGAGGATACGAGCTCATCATGATTAATCTGATTAAATGCATGCTCTGGAAGACAATTATTGCTGAAAGAACGGCCTTGTTGGGGGTTGGTTATGAAGATCACTTTAGGCTTTGCTGTCGTTCTTGATGAAATCATATACGACCGAGAAGTCCTTGTTTGCCAGTCCCTTGGCCATCAAAGTACGGTAGATTTGATGCGTGAGGGCTCCCAGAGGAATCGGAGTATTTGAGGTAGTAGCAACAGCAGAAGCGATTCCCAGATCCTTAGTAATCAAACCGGTGGCGAAACCTCCAGCGTATCCCTTTCCAGCTGGTGTGTTGGGGAGCACTCCAGGCACGGGGTTGTTGATTTCCGACGCCCAGCTGCGTCCGGTGGAAGCGTTGATGATGTCACTGAATACCTTGGGGTCCAAGCCGAGCCTGCGGATAACCAAGATAACTTCAATTAAACTTTTCAAAGATGTACCACATTATCAAATGTCCCACCTGATAGCCAGATTCATGCACTCAGCCAGACCGCACATGGAGATACCAAGCATCATGTTGTTACACACTTTGGCGGCCTGCCCCATACCGGTGGTACCACAGTACGTGATTTTCTTGCCCATTCCTTCCAGCAGACCCTTGACGCGGTCATATTCATCCTGGGTTCCACCGACCATGAAAGTCAGGGTGGCGTTCTGAGCTCCGGGCACACCGCCGGACACAGGGGCATCAACGAAAGTGGCTCCGGCAGCCTTGATTTTCTGCTGGACAGCCTTGGCCACATTGGGATCGATGGTGCTGGAGTCGACGAAGAAGGTGCTGCTGTTGACTCCACCGGCCAGGATGGTGTCATAGGTGTTGGCGACAATATCGTTGTTTGGCAGCATCGTGACGACAAAGTCCGAGGCCTTGGCCAAATCGGAAACATTGTCGTAGGTGGTGGCACCCTTGGCCTTCAGGTTGTCCTTGGCTTCCTGCGAAATGTCGAACACGTGCAGCTTGTGACCCTGTTAGATGGGAAAGAGAAGGATATCATGGGTTAGATCAGATAATTATCTAGGGAAAATAGAAAACTCTAAATTTAAAAATCAACTAAATTGTGAGAATATGAAAAATAAGTTTTTTTTTTCATAAATTCGATTAACGTGACAAATCAAACCAATTTGGGAAATTTTATTTCATATATTTGCTTAACCCTTTCAATAGGAAGGAATCACCTTTCAGAAAAATGCTAGAACAAAAGTTATTAAGCATGGCAAAAAATAGTGGAAATCGATTTTTTTATTGTCAATCAATAGTTACTTGATTGTTTTCAATAGTTTCACAATTTTTACACAAAATTTAATATATAAGCAGTCTTATGAAACCGTAAACATGGCCAAATATTGCTTTTTGTTCTTGAAACAATTCAATGTAAGTGGGAAGGTGCAAAATTTGATGAAGGTTTACAAAGGGCATAATTGTCCCATTCGATTTTTCACTGATTTTGAGTTATTTGTTGGAATCGTCAGAACTTATGCTAAACTTTATGAGAAATTGTTCAATACAAAAATTAAGTACATCGATTTAAGGGCATCATGGACCCTCCCACCTATTTTCATTGTAGAGTTTCGTCCATATATTTTTATATTTTTTTTTACGAAGAGTAATCATTTTTCGTCGGAAGAAAGTAACAAAACGCCTCCCCATAAATCTTCTCGTGGTTTATGAACACCACAAAGAAGAGGCATTTCACATAAGTCAGTGGTTATGGGATGCTTCATTGTTCTATGACAGTAACGTGTATCGGTTTAAAAAATGCGAATAATATATAATAATGCGCCGGTTATTGCAGAAGCTTCTAAGCTCCAGCGTGGAAAACGTAGAGACCAGCATTCGAAAAAAGGAAGCCGTTGGGGGAGTGTTCCCATGAGATACCTGGCAAGTTAAAGTCACCAAGTACGACAATGTGATCAATAGCATTAGCAGTCTCAAGGATCGAAAGAAACAGCTTACGATCGCTCAGCTCGATTGACGTCCAAATCTGCTCAAGACATTCCCAGGCTCTGGGCTGTAGGCTTGATTTAACAGCGGCCAATACACCTCCGGTAGTTTTTTTGCTGTTTTTTTTTTTCAAATCTTTAAATAATGGCATAAGAATAGGTTAGTGAAATTTTTTCTAACGCCTTCTCGTATAAAAATGGATCTTAAAACCGATTTGATTCATGTAAGGCAAGAAGGAAAATGTCAACGTTTACCTTTCTTGATCATTTTCTTGCAGAGTTCTAAATTTCTTATATTGATTTCTAATATTGACTCTCCGCTGCTTCTTCAGCCAGTAAACCTCGAGGTGCAGATGAGTGAATACATGTTTCCCTACCATTAGCCAGACATTCATGAACACTAGCTGGAATTTCATACGCTCCGTACAAACTAAGATATGGTTCGTATTTACTTTTGCAATAAACATGTCGGGAATTATATCATCTAACATTTCTATATGGAATGCCTACCGATCAATTGGACCACTTCGTCCGTGAATTACCTGTTCAAGTCTTGAGTATCTACTACCAGAATGTGCGCGGGCTTTGTACTAAGGTGAACTCCTTAGTTATGGAATATAGGCAATCAAATTTGAATGAACTAAAAAAATGTTTATCAATTTTCAAAGTCTCGATATAATCCCGCGAAAAACAGTTCAAATATCTTTATGGACAGAAGCCAAATGAAAACCAACCTTTCCTGTGAGCATTTTCAAGGGTTGAATTGGAATTGTATTTCAATCCGTCTAAATCTGATTATCCAGCGAAAATATCTTGGGGGTACCACAAACCACAAACAATGCCAAGGTCTTAAGGGGGGTATCTCTCAATAAAATGGAAAAGAGTCAGCATACATGTAGTTTCAAAATCGCTTTTGAGTTGTGTTGAGGACATCCATTCGGTATGAATAAGAGAGCGGTGTTGATCGCGTTACCCGAGCAAAATCTGATATCATAAATAGAACAAATTGAAAACATATTTTAATGTCGACATCAAATTGAAATCATGATTAGTTTTCAAATTCTAATTTTCGTGATTGATTACATCTTTTGATTTCATTTTGCTGTAGATTTCTAAAGTGTATGATATGACATCAAACTGATTACTAATTTTGTTACCGAAAACCAACACCAAAATTGTTTTTCAATGTGCTTTCATGGACAGCAGAAATAGTTTTCAATTTGTCACAGTAAGATTTTTCTGCTGTAGATTTTGATCTTTTATCTATCGACTAAGTCGAGTCAAGTACGAGACACTGAAGACGGCCTTACCTTTGAGGTCGAAATACGTATCTGTCATGATACAATTAAGTGGTGGAATTCAATGGGATGGTATTAACTCGTCTTATGACAAGTATTTTTTTACATTTATTTAATAAATTTGTTGAAATAAAATTATGAATCGAAAACAAAATTTGCTTCCATTCGTTTTTTCAGTTTTCGACTTTGGTTGATTCAAATGATCGATTCCGTAGACACAATAAATTGCATTGTCAACTGAAGGTTATTTTCCTTTTAAATCTGCTTCAGATCTCCGTCATAAAATAAAGGAACCAGTGTCAAATAATAAGAAAAATGTTGTTTCATTAAGTATTGTTCAAATGTTGATAGTAAGAAATAATAATAAAGATTGTTTTAAAATGAAGGATGGGGGCGCAAATATTACAACAGAAGTATGACAATTAAATCTTAAATTTAATTCACGAAAAACTAAATAATTGAAGATATAGGGTAGGTGTACCAATTGTCGCCATACCTAAGAACAACTATTTTTTAAAAAATAAGTAAAAGGCATGTGGGTGGACTTCATATATCAAGCGAAAGGTTTTACTTTCTGCTCCTTAGAACAGCTGTGAAAAGCACAATAAAATTTGTTATTATCCTTAAAATTGATTAATCCATAATAGGAACGCATGCACCAGTTATGGCACTATTCTTAATTTTGGTTCCTTATTTGGCAAATCCCATTGTTTTCTTATGGGACTGTCCAAATTGAGACCACTAGTGCGATAACCGGTGCAAAGGACGTCAAAAATTAAGCAAAATCAATTTTTACAATTATGCTTTGCTTGTTTTGGAGGAAATCAAAGGTGTTATCGTATCATATGAATATGCTTTATCGATATGAACTTGGTTTGCGGTGATTTGATTGGCCATTTGGCATATAAAGCACTAGTGCGACAACTGGTGCTATAGCCACAACTGGTTCATCTAGCCTATAACAAAACAATGACACCTGAAATGTGCAAAATCCAAGCTTCGAAATGAAAATAATACCGTTTCGACTCAAACCCCTAACAGACTCATATTCCGAACACTCAACACATGGAGATTTATCTGAAACATTTTGTTTTGATTGCATATAGGGGAACGGTTTGCCACTTCATCTCATAGCTCCTATTTCCATCCCATAAAAAACAAAGCAATGGAAAGGAATTTGGTTTGTTTATTATTTTTGTGATTTTTTTCAGCAGTGAGCACGCATGTTGACAAAAAGAAGCGACGAATTTGGTCCCGTATTTCTTTGTTTAGCGATGAGATGGATATATGTACAGTGAGATGGAGATCGGAACAGTTCCCCTATAAGTAAATTTTCTCGGTAGGCGTACATATTAAGGACATTATACCGTTTTGACTCATATTCCGAACACTCGTTTTTAAACGGCCATTTTGACTTTATTCGTGTAATTTTCTCCATAGGAGCTTAAATTCGTTTGTAATCTTGATCCTTGGTGCGGAAAACTAATGAAAGTTTTAGTTTTAGGGCGCTAAAATGCCAGTGTTCGGAATATGAGTCATGTTCGGGATAGTTGCCCAACAATGAGATAATGTTGAAATTTTGCATTTTAGTGCTTTTAATGTGGTGTTCGGAATTTAAATCAAAGAATTCGGAATTTGAGACAATTTTTACTATGGGCATGAGACAAGTTAGGCAGAATAAAATCATTCAGTACACTTACATTAAAAAAAAATTGAATATCAATCGCTTATATGAAACTTTAATTCATTCGCTAGGTGATGCAAACTAATAAGATATTAAAATATTTTAATTCATGTGCCATAAAGACCTACGAAGTGAAAAATGTGCTTAAGTGTTCGTAATATGAATCAAAACGTTATATTGTAACAATTCCTGATAAATGAGTTGCATAAAACCCATTATAACACTCATTTGGGTGCTATGATGTAAAATCAACATCGGAACAGTCGTTACATGAAACCATTTTCCTGAATAAATTGGTTCAAATGTGTTCAAATAGTGTATTCTCTGCGACGCGTAATAAATGAAATAGTTTGATGGACATTACATCAAAATTTTCCAAAGGCAAGTCCATCGCTTCATGCTTTGTCGAGCTATGCAATGGGGCACGAAAACTATAGGAATCAGATCATGTTAAGTAAATTAGACGGTACAATTTTAGTACAGATTTATCATATTAAAGTCCATTTTACGTCATTCCAAAAAATAGCGTGTGCAACTTGTTGTAAAACTCGATTTTGTTAGTACTCGTAGTATTTAACGTACAAGTAGTGATGAAGAAATCATCGTTTTGCAACTAGTTGCAGAAACTACAATTTTCAAACAACTAATGGCATTTTTGTGCCGACAAAAAAAAAATGTTTCTACAAAATTTCGTTTTTGATTCTGTCATGTTGCTGAGATAAATCATTTTTAGAAACAACAACATTAATTTCCGAAGTATAATTGGTCGTATTTTTTTTTTCAAATCAATCAGATTTATTGGTAAGTCGTGAGACAAATCGATACAAAATTCTTTTCAGTTTACAAGATATTTTTCAGCGTACTGAGTTATCAAAATTAGGCGATTTCATAACAACAAAATTTGTTATCGATTTGCTCTCAAGCTTTGCTCAGGCAAGTGCATGTTTAAAAGTTACTTACTCGAATTAAAACGTTTTCAATGCACCTACAAGTTGGGAGGATCGAAGTGTGCTTCGGTTGAGTTTGGACAATTTTTTTTCCTCGCGTCTAATATTTTCTGTAAATCCGACGCGTTCAAGAATTATCGGAAGCGGGGTTCGCGGGTTAACTATGATCGATATATCTCTCTTGAACGAAAATTCAAGAGTCTCGTAAATGCCAAGAAACGAGGTTACTGGCGCCATTTCGTTGATGGCCTATCGCGAGAGACGTCGATGACAACTCTGTGGACCGTCGGAAGGAAAATGCGAAACGCGTCGTCGGTTAACGAATATAGGAAAAACTGCACCAGGAATGGATGGAATTAAGTTTGACTTGCTTGAAAACCTCCCAAACGTCGCGAAGAGGTGCTTGTTGAATTTATCATTTATCTAACCAATTCCTGGAAAGTAACATAATTCCAGATGAATGGAGACAGGTAAGAGTAATCGCCATTAAAAACCGGAAAAAAAACTGTGTCGGATCATAATTCGTACCGGCCTATCGCGATGTTGTCGTGTATTCGAAAGTTGTTTGAGAAGATGATTCTCAATCGGCTTGATAAATGGTTTGAATCGAATGGCTTTCTATAAGATACTCAATTTGGATTCCGCAGAGGCAAGAGAACCAACGACTGTCTTGCGATGCTTACTACAGAAATCCAACTAGCTTATTCTCAAAAAGAACAAATGGGCTCAGTTTTCTTGGACATTAAGGGGGCTTTTGACTCAGTTTGCGTTGATGTCCTTTCAGACAAACTCCACGAGTGTGGGCTTTCTCCAATATTAAACAACTACTTGTACAACTTGTTGTCTGAGAAACATATGAGCATTTCTCATGGAAACTCAACAATTTCACGAATTATCTACATCCCAAGTAACAATTTCCATGCTTCTTGGATTTATCTAATTCTTATTGCAGACTTATGACAGCAATCACCAAGCTAATTGCTCAGTTTTATTGCCGCTCTTATCGCTATCAATAAACCTCCTATAAATCTGCTGAAAAAAGCTTCAAACGTCAAATGCCCGTTGACCATATGAACAGATCTATGGTTGTGATAAAGAGCGTAATAAATCTAATTCTCAACGCTCGGATAAAGCTCCAATTTTTGGTCATAATGTGGTCAAATGAATTACCCCCATAAGAATGTTTGCATTGCGAAGAATTTATGACGGTGTTCAGGCTTGTAAAATGTCATCTGCATGTCATTTGACTAATTTGTTCATAACTTTCTTTAGAAGCAAAATTTCTTCCATAATTTTGAATGTACTCATAACGCTTGAGTAGGGTTATATTTTTGTCCAAGGGTACATTGCTCTAAGTATAACATCAAAGGCTGGAGAGTGAAAACTCTCCAAAATGTCACGTGTCATTTGACATAATGTCATTTGAATGACATTTTGCCTCCCACGCCCCAGATTACATATTTACAGCAAAGTCTCGTTAGACAAAGTTGTAGGCCCATTTAACCGCTATAAGTTCGTCATACAACATGAATTGATAGCTACCTTCTGAAAAAAGTTCTGGGAAAATTATACAAACGAATGCAAATGACATTTTACAACACTGTCCGTGTTTAAAAAAGCGAAAATTTTCTGATCAAATTCCATGATGGCCACATTGAAAATGGAAATGCATTTCGAAGTCAGTGAAAAATATCACTGAAATTTATGATTAAACGTAATTTTCACCGCGTATCATGCCGTTTCTGACAACAAGTTTTATTTACTAATAATTTCGGTAGAAGTACTAATCAATGTAGCAGACTTCTTAGATAATGTGGTTATAAATATTTTCAATTTATTTCCCTGAGGAACGTTATATTGCCGGCGCGTGGTGTTCAACCTTATTTTTTCACCAGCTTTGACCATGAAATCGGACGTGCACCTCATTTTCAATGGCAGTAAATCGAAAAACAATCCTGAAAGCAAATATTATTTTGTTGTCATCATCATAGGTTCCATCAAAAATCCATTTTGTTATTATTTTTCTGCAAAGTTTTGTTTCTCTTTTTTCAAAGCAACATTTTGACAGCTGCCGCAGCCAAATTCCCTTTTTTGCGGGTGGTTTAAAAAAGGTTTCTTAATGCTCTTATGATAGGTTTATAGTGGTTTTCTGGAGAGGGCCACTTGGCAATATCTTACTCTTATAGAGGTCATCCGAAGGTTGCCGTGTATTATTCGGTTTTATTGTTAGATCTTATAACTTGATCTTGAAAACCTTTCCTAGAGCGGAATAAAACTTGAAATGTTACTTGGGATGGGTCTCCCCCAGGGCTCATGTTTAAACCACCCCCTGAAATGAGATGTAGTTCTTGAAGCTGTCTACCGATTGGGTGGCGCTAGTGTCGCCTTTCCTATTTTAAGCTCCGTTCATACTGCCGCGAGAGCATTGGCGATTGGCGCTTTGATGTTGCATGAAGAAGAAGAAGCAGAAAGATGATAATCAAAAATATTCGCACGGGAAAACACACGAAGAAATTTTTGAAACTCGTCTTTAAAATTCTAGAAGCAATTAAATTAAAAACGGTAAGCAGTACGGGGTTAGACTTGTTTTCTACTGCACAATAAACACAATATTTCAATTTCAATTTTTACTCTGTGATATCATACTTAATACACAGTATAAGAAAAGTCCAACCCCGTACTGTTTACCGTTTTTAATTAGATTGCCTCTAGAATTTCAGAGATATCTTCGTATGTTTTCCCGCGCGAAAATTTTTAAATATCATCTTTCTGATTCTTCTTCTTCATGCAACATCAAAGCGCCAATTAATCACGCCGAGAATCACGCAACAATGCAATACATCTCGTTGAATATAATTTAGAAATACAACACATGCCGCTTACGCATCCGATTTCGACATACTGACTTCGTGTGTTCATTGCTTAACCGGCAATGTTTACATCCAGCACCATGTTGCAGCACCATGTTTTCGGCTTCAGGCGAGTTGTTCGTGGATGACAGCCGTTTCATGGGGGTGGTTTAAACCCTCTCCTTTATAGTTTTTACGTTAGAGACATCGATGCCTGTCTCGTGGAAAATTGCTCGCTAAGACAGCTTGCGGATGACGCCGCTGTCTTCTTTACAGGAACAGGGGCGATCGATCTGCAAGGACCATTGCAAGATACCTTAGACAATCTGTCTATTTGGGCAATTTAGCTATGTATCCAATTCTCTCCGGATAAAACTGAGCATAAGCCACCCGAACTAGAGCTTCATATCGAGGGTGAGAAAATCACACAAAGAATTTCTCATAAAAATTTAGGGGTCTGGTTCGACTCGCGAGGCACCTGGGAAATGCTCATTAGACATCTGTATCAGAAATGCCAGCAACGAATCAACTTCATGCGTACTATTACCGGAAGTTGGTGGGGAGCTCACCCGGAAGATCTGATAAAGCTTTATCGTACAACAATTCTGTCGGTCATCGAATACGGTAGTTTTTGTTTCCAATCCGTCTCCGTATCACGTTAGGCTGTATGAACTCGACTCATACAATGAGCTTGGAGGTACTTGCGGGAGTACTTCCGTTATATGATCGCTTCGCGGAATTGTCGTCTAGGTTCCTCATCCGGTGTAAGGTTTTAAACCCATTGGTAATTGCAAATTTTGAGAAGCTAATCGAACGAAATTTCCAATCAAAATTGATAACACTGTTCTACTGGTACATGTGCCTGGAGGTGGCACTTCTTTGAATGTTACCAATCGTGATTGCTTCCTAGACTCCTCCAGTTCAACTGTAGTTTTTAATCTGACCATGAGACAAGAGATTCGTGGAATACCAGATTCGCACCGCTCGGAGTACATACCACCAATTTTTGCAAGCAAGTATGTCAGTTGCGACAAAAGCTTTTTCACCGACGGGTAAAAAATAAATGAATCCACTGGATTTGGTGTTTTTAATGAATTTCATAGCGCCGCTCATAAGCTTCAGAATCCTTGTTCCGTATATGTTGCAGAGTTAGCGGCTATACACTATACATTAGAGCGAATTGCCTCTCTTCCATCTGATCAATATTTCATTTTCACGGATAGTCTCAGTTCCCTTGAAGCTTTTCGTTCCATGAGCCCGGTACAGCACTCGCCGTATTTCCTGAGTGAAATACGATCCATATTGAGTGCTCTATCGAATCGCTTTTACACTATCACCTTAAGGGGCGATTCAATTATGACGTCCACTACTTTTTGGGATTTCTAGACCCCTCCCCTCTGTCACGCTTTTTGTATACCTAGTATATGTACTGTCACAAAATCTCAGACCCCCTCCCCCCCTTAAATCTGTGACATCATTATTGAACGACCCCTAAGGACTGTATCGAAAATAAGTTATCCACATTATTTTATTCGAATAAAATCGGATGAATTTAAAAAAAATATTAAATTTTGTCTAGCAATATATGTTAATTCTGTTTGTTAAGTTTTATAAAAAAATATAATACTGAAAAAATATTGCCATATTCCAACATTTATTTAAGCATTTTTCTTCCTGGTAACAAATTGGCATAAAATTGCCTCGTTTTAAAACATGATTACTTTCTGGTCCAAATTCTGGTCACTTGATTTTGATTTTCTTCCTTTTTCCGACAGGTTAACGAACGTGTAGTTCCCCAAGCTTGTTGACCACGAATTTTTACCTTTGGATGTGGATAGCGAAACGCTTGGTCAAATTATCCATCTCGATGCCCTTCTTACGGAGCCATGTGTCCAAAACTCAAATTTCCATATCACTTTCAATTTGAGATACATCGGAAACAACAAATTTTCAACAAAAAAACAAATTCTGATTTGAAACTTAACATATGAATACGTCGAATGCAGGGTAATACAAACCAATACCTTCATGAGTTTCTGAGTAGCACCATTTTGAAAGTGGATAACTTATTTTCGATACAGTCCTTAGGGTCCCTTCACATTGCTCGATTGCGGGTAATGAGAGAGCGGACTAGCCAAGGTAGGCCCTATGGAAGGCGATATTTATGAGCGCAAAATCGCCTTGAATGATTTTTTTTTCAATTGCTCGTCAACACGCCATGGTCAGCTGGCAACGAAAATGGGATGAAGGTGATTTGGGCAGATGGTTACATTCCATTCTCCCACAGGTATCGAAGCAGCCCTGGTTCAAGGGATTGGACATTAGCAGGGACTTTATTAAAGTAATGTGTCGGCTAATGTCCAATCACTACTCATTAAACGCGCATTCCTTCAGAATAGGGCTCGCAGACAGCAATCGATGCGGCTGCGGTGCAGGCTATCAAGACATCAATCACGTTGTCTGGAACTGTCCCGAATACGGTGTTGCCAGGTCCGATCTATGTGTATCCCTCCGGGCCCGAGGAAAACCAGACAAGGAAAACATTCGAGATGTGCTGGGTAAGCTTGACCTAGACTACATGGTCCTTATATACAAATTCTTGAAAAGGATCAATATTTGCGTTTAACCCTCTGTCTGTTGTAAGGTCATATCCTCCTCGTCTACGCATCCCACCCATCTCCGCTTGGAAAACAGTTTGCTTGTATCATTACAGTTATGTCCTGTGCAATCTACGTCAAACAACAAGAAGACCGCTACACCCGAGCAGGAGAGAATGGCTCAATAATACTTAATTTTGTTATTGATACGATACTCTGTTATGAACTAGCCCTGCATAAGAGGTAAAATACCAAAGGAATAATACCAAAAGTTAATATGCACAATACTTAAGCCATAACATACTCAGTTATTAAATTGAATTTCAATACCAAATGCATAACCAATTATTATTCGTTTGGTATTGAAATACCTAAGCATGTAATTCCTCAGGTATTCTGCATATAAGTTTTTGGTATTATTTTTTTGGTATTTTACCTCTTAGGCAAGGCTAGTTCATACTAATCTCTGTTATCGAGGTCTTCGCTTCTGCTCGGGCAGCGCTGCTCAGGATAATAGAATACCCTATCCCACTCCCCTTTTTTGTACACCTTAACCTCGACTAAGCCGCGAGTTTTTCGGCTCCCTAAAGCTAACATTAAAATCTAAGACGCACATTGATTGTATTGAAGTATTGCGGCTCCGTTATGCCTAATGGCGATTGAGCCTTTAAATAAACACAAATTAAAAAAAAAAACTATTTTCTGTCAAATTTATTAAAGTTTAAAGCCATTTGGGATCTTGCTGGATTTGTAATATTAACGCATACTATCTGGCCCAACCAGCAAAACGGCCA
Organism: Armigeres subalbatus; assembly: GCF_024139115.2. NCBI lineage: Eukaryota > Metazoa > Arthropoda > Insecta > Diptera > Culicidae > Armigeres > Armigeres subalbatus. The sequence continues at coordinate 96,025,014 of NC_085140.1, read as the reverse complement.
CAAAGAGAGTGAACCCTCCTGCTATAAAAATAACGTTGCCAACTAGTTCAATGATACTGCCAAGGTCCATGTCATTGAAGGATTCCAAACAATAGAGCTTCAGTATGAACCGCTCCAGGAATACAGACTGGATAACATTTAATTTGATAAAGGAGCAGTTTTCAAGCCGACCAGAGTAGGTGTAGACGATAATACTATGTTCGCACTAGGGCCTTGTATTATGTTTTGAGCTTTCTGAGCTTTCTTTTGTCGATAATTTGAATAACATGTTATTCAGGCTGTTACAGTAGTGCGAACATAGTATAACGCTGCTGTTCTTTTTCAAATGGAAATTAAGATGCTAAGATGCTTTTTAGCAGTTCGAGACCCAGAATGTAAGTGGCGATATATTTGGGGACCAGTAGTTTCATCATAAGATTTTCCAAGATTCCTCATTCATTATGTCTCATAGTCCATGGTTTAACTCGAGAGACTGAAAAGAATTTTCACGCCAAATAAACGTTGACCAAAAATTAATCTGCGTACACCATCTTCTTGTAAGGAACGGCTAGGGGCATTTGAACTACCAAGCGAACGATTAAGCATGTAAGCATTACGAGAATAATGGATTACTTTGGATAACATGTTTTAATTATGATGACGGAAAGAAAACAAGGTGTAATACGTGATTTGTAATGTCAGAATCAAAGCGTTTGTGTCGTTATTCCTATACTCCTACTCGCAAAGGACACTGAATCCTTTACGTTTCTTGCAATACCGAGACTTAAAGTCGATAGTAAACTCGCTGATCTTTGTTAGTAACGACTTAGAAACAATGCTCGCATTTGGTAGGGTAGCATGAATTCTCTTGCAACTCATCTTTAGTGTCAATGTGTTTGCTTCGCTTGTTCTGTCATTCTAATGAAACAAAACTGATTCAATTGTGCTCTTAGATAACTGAATTGAATTAATTTTTATCAATGTTTGTTGGTAATTTCGAACATTCTATAGAAAATTGGTAGGGCTTGGGTTACCGTAAACTTTTATACATTGGGTTTGATGATTTTTACCTAGAAAAGTCAACAAAGTTAAGATATTTTCTAGAAAATAGACATTCTTTGTTGTTTCGCTAACATTTCTTCATCTATGGTTTTTTTGCTTGAAGATTCCTTTCAGAACATTCTTGTCTCCTCAAAATATAAAACCCGAAGCTACGTCACGGAAAATTTGACGCTTGTCGAAACACAGACACATGCTGAGGAAGATGATACCACCGATTGTTCTTACAAAGTTGACTTGGTATGGCATAACCATTCGAAGGACGATGCGATAAAGTTGCAGTATTTCAGGAATATTCGTTGACACAGCTGCACGAAACTTAAAAGTGGGACTGTTTCCGGAATATGCACGTATGGTCAGGTTATTTTTCCTAGTATTTCTTATCATTTAGTATTTCCTATTAGTTTCTATCTAGTATTTTTTTAATAAGCACACCCAACCGGCGGTTGTTAGATTTTCTAACAATTATGTATAAGAATCTACCAAAACCTGTATAAGATCTGGGCATATGCGAAATTGCTAGATTCTTATACAAATATTGTATAAGAATCTAACAATTTTGTAAGCTTTTCTTACATTTTTTGTATAAGAATCTAACAATTTCGCATATGCCCAGATCTTATACAGGTTTTGGTAGATTCTTATACATAATTGTTAGAAAATCTAACAACCGCCGGTTGGGTGCATATATATATGAAAGTATATTTGGTAAAAACAGCTTCTTCTGGTGGCTCACTAAAACTAGTTGTGGAGCACGTTTGGGAGGTATATCTTTTTAAGTTAAAGGGTCAGATGTATCATTTTATCTCGTTTCAGCGAGTAATGGCGCTTTAGCTTAGGCATAATAGCCTGAGAGAAGTACCTGTGTTCTATCCCTGAAAGTAGGATCAACAAGGAGTTACCATTATTTTCTTAGCAATGTCACTCCCAACGTTACCTTTTCACATACCTACTGAATGTGGAACGGTAGGAGATCTTCTTCTTCTTCTTCTTCTTCTTAGGAGTAGGAGATAGGAGATACAGTCGGTAAAGTGAAAGTATACGTTTTCGGCATTCTCAAAAATGGTGGTCCGAAACCGCCCCCCTCCCCATGTTCCGAAAACGACCCCCTTCCTGTAGTCCAGAACTAACCTATTTTTCGCAAACAAATAGTTTGAGTAACGACAAACGAGAGAGCAGTTAGATTTGCCGACAGCGCCATCTGCGAAAAACACCGGAGAATCGGTACACTCCCCCACAATTATAGAACACTTTTGCCAAAAATTAAATCAAATTCACTATTTTTAATGGAAAATGAATTTGTATCAGCAATTTTCAATGCACAAGTTGGTGCAATTATTGTTTTACCATTGAACACTTTTTATTCCACCATTGACATTAAATTAAATTTTAATAACATTTGTTTTTTTTTTATTTCACACCTCCTCAATGTAATTTTCAACCACAAGACTAGAAAAACTTTAAAATATGGGAGAACATGATTTTCTTGACTAAAACGCATTTCTTTAAAATGAGCATGATGTGTCAATCCTCAATATGCCTTATGATTTCCTTCAAATCAGCATTGTATGGTACCGTGCACGCACCATACTTTGCGCAGTTAAGGAAATGCAAAATTGAATCAACTCGTACAACTTACAGAAAGTAGCTATCAGCCTGAAATAGTTTTCATGCTGTAGTATTATTATCATATTATTGTTTGAGAACTAAATTTGTTACAAAAATTTGAAATAAATAGTAAATTGAACTTCAAAGCAGACCCCTTATTATATGCCTAACTTTGCGCACATAACTTGAAAAATTTCTAACACGAAGCAAGCGTCTATCATACAATTTTTCATTAAAATTTTATTTTTTCGGCTAATACTACTATTACAATTTATGTTTATTCCATTTGTAGGCATATTTGAGCATATTAGAGGTGATAAGGATGCCCAGCATTATTTTCTTATGATTCGACATACCTAGTATGTTTTCACGTCTGTTGGTGTATGTACAGCCTCATTTATTTACATTGGCCACAGCTAACAAAAGTTCTTTTTTACGTAAACCCTATTCCGACGAGGTATATCATAAATGTTGAAAATATCGAAGAAATACGAGTTGTGCGCAAAATTAGGTACACTGTATTGAAAAATTGTTCCTAACATTGCGCATCATATATTTTAACGAAAAATGTAAATAACTAACCAAATTCTCATAAGATGGCTTCAACAATATTATAATTATTGGGTCCATGTGTAATCAGTTGTCAACGAATGTAAAAATTTACAAAAAATACAGTTTTTCGGGTAGACCGTCACTTGTCATTTGTGCTAAGAACACGCCATTTTGGTCATTTTCACTGTTTTCAGTACAAGTTTCGACTATTAAAATGAAAAATGTGTCATTAAACAGCAAAAAAATGCATGCCCTTTTATGATAACATGTATATTGTGCTGACAAGTTATAATTATATTTCGAAATTCAATTTAAACGCATTCTATTACAAAAATAATCGCAAAATGCGCAAAGTTAGGAGCTGCGCAAAGTTGGGTGCGTGCACGGTATGCATGGTATGAATCAACGACATACGTTCCAAAAATGAAATTTGAAAAACTCAAGATGGAAAGCACGATGGACTTAAGTTTCAACCCTTTTTAGCAGTCTTGTGGATTCAAAACTTTTGCCTTTGTGTAGTTATTTTATCATTTTATGAAAAAATAATTAGACAGCCCTACCGCCACCCCTGCCCTGGACATTGTGGTTCTGGAACATATCCCAGTGAATTTCTTTAGTATAACTAGTCAATTTTCCATAAAAAAAATGATTTCCTTTTCTTAGATTAGACGCAATGAAAAAATATGAGCATTAGGAGAAAGTGGGGCAGGACAGCCAACGTTGAGTATGACTCAGGTGCCTGCCAGAGTACACTCTAAAAATCATCACGTCATATTCACGTAAAAAATCACGTAACTGATCTGTCTTGAACAAATGACGATTGTTACGTGACGTTAGTAATGTCTCACCTTAAATTCGCGTAACTTTTACTAAAAATCTTGGTGGACATGACTTTATATCCACGTAAACATTTCAAGTAAGATTGTGTTAGTGTGATTGCAGCTTCGGCATTGGCGGAAGACCTGAATAGTAAACAATCTTCATGTCAGATTTACCTGAAAACAAATATGGTTCTCATCCACCATACTTTTCACGTATGCAATAGAGACTTTGCATTCACGTAAGAATGAATGACACATAACCTCATAATTTGGCTTTAGGGAGGTAAGTGATATTTCAGGTGCATCTAGGCGGAGATTTCCCGTGCCTGCATTTTCTCTCCTGGGAAAAAATGTCAACGAAGGTCGGATGAAACTTATTAGATTCGTTGAGAAAAGCAGAGCGTGAAAGCGTGAAAGCAGAGGAAGCTGCATGGACATCTAGAATTACAGTTTTCCGGTAGCGTTAGTATAAAATTACTTTTCGTTTAATTAACAGCAATAATATTAGCAATTTTTGAGCAAGAAAGTGGTTGCAAATTCTCAGCGATACTCATTGACATCATTTCTCAAGAAATCTGATAAACTATATTCGACATCCGCCGGTATATTTGATTTTTTCTTCAACAGTTTTTCTGCGGTTACTCCGAAGTGCACCAAATGACGGCGTTCCTTTCCAATGATCAAAACATCATTTTGCATCAATAAATCAACAGGGCGAAAAGGTCTCATATTTATGGACAGTCGCTGATCAGTTTTGCATTTATTCCAATATCACTATATTGCCAATACATTTCAAAAGTGTAGTGGTTATCTGCTGCCATGTAGCTTTCACTAAAAGTTCACGTGACTAGTACGTACAAATCACGTCAGTTTCACCTGAGCAAACACGTAACAACTTTCAAGCTTCACGTCATTAGTACTGGAAGATCCAGTAAGGTTCACCTGATAAATCACGTAACTCAAGGAAACTAAATTTCGTTCAGGTTACATGTCATTCAAATCACTCTTACGTGAAAAGTATGGTGGATGAGAACCACATTTGTTTTCAGGTAAACGTGACGTGAAGATTTTTCAGAGTGTAGGGATTTCATTCCCGATTCCAGGGATGCGCACTTTAATTTCCTGAATTTCCTGGGAAATTATTATGTTAAAGTATTTACCAATTTTTGGAGCCGACTGTGATCGGTTATAGTATTTGGAAATCCTTACGGGCATTACGAAGTCGAAATAAAAATCGAGTATTGATGAAATTTCTCAATAGCAAGAATAAAGTTATTTAATTATGCAGGGCGACAAATTTTCTCCAGATCGCAGATATTTGAGCAAGGGCAGTGACAGCTTTGGTAGGTTTATTGTCAGATGCTTATTTTTAAGACTTTCAATACTTTTTGATTCAAATCCCAATACGTGTTCTAAACAGACTCATGTTCCGAACATTCGTTTTTGTTTGGAGATATTGCTTTCTTTTTCTAAATTATTGAGAATTTTCTGTCTGGATATGTCATAGTACAAAAGTGTACATATTTTAGGTCTTTACTATAAGGTCATTACATCAGTCTAATAACAAAAACTCGCCAAACTTATGCAATTTTATGCGTTTCTGGTGCTGCTCGGAATTTCAAACAAAGTTTGACAGAAAGATTCATTTAATATTGAATAATGATTTGTAAGGTACGACCATGAGAACGCCCGTCTGATATAGCGAGTGTTTTGCAGATATAGACATAGACCTAGGTAACGCTCTCGAACTAAACAGAGACAATTTTTCAGACTTTTCAACAACTCTTTAATCATTTTTGCTCAATGTATCAAGTATCAATCCCTTGAGGTCGAGAGTATATTTCAATCCTTATTATCATAGTTATTATTTCACGTTACGATTTTGAGTTTCGCAAAATTGTTTTATTTCCCGGGATCCCGGGAAATCCCGGGAAGTTAAGATTTTATTTCCCGTTTCCCGGGAAGTTGATTCCCGGGAAAAATGGAACCCCAATGCCAGAGTAAACGCGACGAGCGATGCGACTCACGTAAAAGAGTAACAATTATTATCAATAAACTGTCAAATTGCACTAGTTGCGAGGCGTCGCATCGCACGTCGCGTTTTCTGTGGCTTGCCCCTTAAGTGAGTATTATTTTCACATTCTTATTACGAGGGATGGTTAACAATAATGTAAAAGGGTGATAATATTGAAAAACGCACTCTGGCAACCTTACTTGTTCTTGAAATATTGATTCTAAGATGGTTTGGTTGAAAATCGAATTTTCTTTATATTTCGTGGTTGCATAATTTAAGGTTTGAAGCCTATATTTCTCGTTTTAAAGCACAAATTGATATTACCACCAATTATACAGTTTATCTACATAATTCGACGAGATTCAAAGTAATTATGATTTAAAGGATATACGACTTACGTCATGGATATATGTTAGCTAGGGGCGGCATTGCCAACTGTAATAGGGACAAGGTCACCTCCAAGATTGAGAATCGCCTACCCCTCAAATACATTTACAAAATCATCAAAATAGTTTCTAACTGAATCAAAGATGGTTGAAAACAATGGTGATGGTTTTAATTGTAAAAATTAGATTTAGGAAAGTCAAAGGCCAAAAAATCAACATGGAATGCGACTTTTTTAGGCATAACATAATTTGTACATAATCCCTAAGAGTGCACGAAATGTGTTACCCGTTCTAAATAAATTCAACACATTTTTGCCTTTCTCGTACATCAAAGTTGTATCATTACTCTCCGAAAATGAACTTTTTATAGGAATCTCGGAGACCCATAGTGTTATATAACAATCCACTCAGCTCGACAAACTGAGCACATGTCTGTCTGTCCGTGTGTATGTATGTGTGTATGTGTGTGCACGGAAGCTAAGAAACACATTAGACAACTTTTCATATAGTTATTCTTAACCGATTTTCTTGCAACAAGTTTCATTCGACAGGGGGCACTATTGAGCCTAGTTGAACACTATTGAATTTGATAACAATCTGCCGTTGCGTTTAAAAGTTATCAAGAAAATGGTACACCGAACCATATAAACCCATATAAGGTTGGTGTCTTAGCTAAACGCGAGAAAGGCAGTATCACTACTCGGTGAATTAAGTTGGGTTTTTGTATAATTTTTGGTCCTTGTTCGTATTGCCCCGAGGGGGTGGACGGCCATATCGCTTCATATAGCGTTTATTGATACTTGTGTCAAAGACAAGTTATCATAAAGGTGTTTCATGGACAAATCAACAGAACTCATATGAGTTTCACTATTTTACCGCTTATGGTGGCCAACTTGCCCCACTTTTCCCTACCAAATTCTTTACGCAGATCAATAAAGATTGTCGAGGTACTGGGTTATGGGGACTTGTTGATCATATTTGTACTTTTGATTTCAAAAAGTAAAAACTTTCTCTTGTCAGAGACTAATAATTGTATAATATACGAATATACATAATAATAGATTATTTAATAAATAATTTTCCGAACACAGCAACGCATTCCATTCCGTACGTGCGTCTTTTCATCATACTCTCCTCCAATTCAAGGTCGCCCGTTCATCGTTCTTTCAACGTGGTGTGACGCTTGGATCGGTACATCTAAATAAAAATAAGACGCACAAGCCGTCTGCGCTTACACGCGGAAAGGAAATCTATGGGATTTATTTTTAAACAACCAAAACGGAAGACCTACCCCCATTATCGCTATGTGAGGTGATTGATACATACAAAGTCGCCGGGTTAGGGCAGAGGCAAGACATCACCCCTAGAAAAACCGGTGGTTTCTACCTCGAGCTCGATTACGATTACGGTGGAATCATGTGTTACAAGCGCAATCGCCGGCGCACATTAATTTTACGTAATGAATTTGATAATTCTGGAATAAAAAGCGTTCGAATTGCATCGGTGTGAGTTTGCGGTAGAAACAGCACGATTAATTCACCGATGAGTGTGGATAGCGCTTTCTCGTCTTAACTAAGTTGTACCGAAAAGAAAGGCTTTAAGAAAGTAATTATGATAGAAGGCACTTGTCATAAGACGAGTTTGTACAATCCCATTGAATTCCACCACTTAATTGTATCTTGACAGATACGTATTTCGACCTCAACAGTAAGGCCGTCTCGTACTTGACTCGACTGAAGACGGCCTTACTGTTGAGGTCGAAATACGTATCTGTCAAGATACAATTAAGTGGTAGAATTCAATGGGATAGTACAAACTCGTCTTATGACAAGTGAAGTCATTCCACTAAAAAGCTCAAAATAATTTTCTTAACAATATGATAGAAGGCCCGGAACCCAAGTTGGACTAAAAATGATAGACCATTTGGCTCTTACTAGTGACTAGGAGGTGACAGAGGCTCTCCTTAACCGTGCGGTAAGATGCGCGGCTACAAAGCAAGACCATGCTGAGGGTGGCTGGGTTCGATTCCCGGTGCCGATCTAGACAATTTTCGAATTGGAAATTGTCTCGACTTTTAATAACTGTGGAACACTAAACTGCGAGGCGGCAATGTCTTAGTGGGGGATGTAATGCCAATGAAGAAGAACGCATTGGCGTAACTACAGGGGGGCTAGGGGGGGCTTTAGCCCCACCTAGGATCTAGTTAGCCTCCCCCTAGAAAATTTGATGCTTTGCATAAGTATTGCACATATCTAGCCCTCTTGTTGTATCTATTTGTTGTAGTTTTTGCACTCCGAGCAATTGTTATATTTTGCCGTAGGAATGCTAAACACTATAAATATTGCATCAATGCCAATTTTTTTTTTTTTATTTCCATATTTTTTATTGAATGAAATAAATTCAAGTTAAATACTGAAAAACCTGTATTGTCTTAATATTGAGAAAACTTGGAATTTTGGACAAATTGTTTTAGTTCCAAATGGCATAGGACACTTACTATTGCATAGATTACCGTACAATATTTAACAATTCCGGATTTTGCAATGGAGTTAATCAGCAATTGATCAATCTTCTAAGGTTTTAAGGCTGTTTAACGTTTTGTGAGTAATTGTTAACTAGATCTTTAGCTTTCTGACTAAAACTAATCCTAAAAGATGCATTGAATTTCCGATTATCACGCTAGGCTTCTTAAGATTGGATAAAGGCTCAAGAAATGGTAACTAAAATTTAAATAAGAAAGAACTTGTTTTGCTTTTCTAAGCTTTTATTATCGCCGCAGCAATATAAACAGTGAAAAGGTCTTAGTAGGCCCTCGAAGTTAGGGGGGAAATTGTGCAAATTTTCTCAGAGTGTAAATTTGACAATATGTGTTGAATTTGTTCCTATATGTTAATTTATTTATTTGGTTACTAAATTGAAAAATAATAGACGGGAAAGTTGTATTAGGAGGTAGATTTTTTTTAATCATCCACGAATTTATTCTAACATGAAGTGAGTTTTTTGTGGTAAGATCACCGTTTGAAAGCTCGTAGGATTTGTCGGGCCACTAAATTGTAAGCCGGAGAAAAGAGTTTAACTAACTAATTTATTATTAGGTATAATGCAAATCAATAAAGCCTTCAAAGATCAGTGTCGTGCTTTCATTCCATTTGCGACGAACGAACCAATCAAGGTTTTTGGAAATGCTACGAGATTTCTAGATTTTCTATTTCAGGGCTGAGCGTCGATGAATATCATTTGAAATGTTTCAGTCTTCCATGGATATCTGGTAGGCCGACTTACGAACAATATACGAGCAAAAAAAATTTTTGTGGTATAGAAAAGGTGACAAAAGTTAGCCCCCCCTAGAATTTTTCATTAGTTACGCCAATGAAGAAGAAGACATTAATGTCCATGACATTCCGTGACATTTTTTTTTAAAATTTCGCTTTTTAAATGTGAGTAGGTAATACGATCTATTCATGTAATAGTGATGTTATGCCCTTCATTATTGGTTTTTTGTTATACTTTTCAATGCATAATAAAGTGCCATTGCAATCATCATCAGAATAGTGTGGTGTTTATATTATAAATTTAGTGGGCTATTTGCCTATTCAGATTACGCCATTTATGATAATAAATATCAATGTAAAGAATAACTTGATACCAATCCCCATACAGTCAACTTTCTTTCTCCACTTCAACACGATATTTATTACGATAATTGACGTAATGTGAACGGGCTATATCTGCAAACGAAAGTCAATAAGAGAATCTTTTTTTGTTTGTAATTAAGACGGAGTACGGTTTTTAAATTCCTGAGCACTACAGAAACCCTTCAATACCCTTCAATGCCCTAAACTAAAGTTGGAAAAAGGATCAAAATCCAGTGAAAACGTTATGGTCTATTCCATATTATATAACGCTCCCACTAACACTTTTACGAATAACGCATTTTATATTAAAGATTTGATTTTTTTTACAGACTAACGCTCTGATGACCTCCCACTCATCACAGTATTATATAATATGCGATTAGGCTTTATTTTTTTTTAATTCTCGGCTAGCTCTTCACGTTCATACGTTGTGTATATTGCGCATTGGCCAGATTTGACCATTGTAAAGTTGATTTGGAACAGTTTCCATTGAGTACCTGGAATTTACATTGAATGTGTCATACCCTACCGATATAAAATTTCTCTAATTTGTCATTTATCTCGAGATGTATCTGCAATGCTACTCTATCATAGATATATTTTTTCATCACATTGATTTTGGCTATACACACAAACGTGTATCAGTCTATAGTTTCTACAGTAAATGAGTTTAAAGCCTTTCTTTCGTCACTTTCAGGCATGGGAGAAAATCCAAAAAGAATGAACGTTCAAAGCCAATGACGTGCCTCCAAAACTCATCGGATATTCTGCTTGCAAAGAAATCCGGTTTTGTCGTTGATTTGCTGTGTGTCTGCACGGATTATGAACTGAATTTGAATTCATAAAAATATGCTTCATTATTTGCGGGGAGTGATTTTTGGATCGCTGCGTTGCTTACTCCACTATAAAACTATGTTACTATCTACGAGTAGACTGGAGTTTATTGATTGTTATCAATTATATAATCTACACAAGAGTTTCTAAGGCGAAATATTATTGTAGTCATCAATTCGTGCCTCTTTCGATCAACACATGTACAACCAGTTATGAACAACCACATACGTATCCGAGTTCCTACGCCAACCGGGTCAATTATCAATTACCCGAGGCAACCGTTCTCGCAAATTTGATCAAACTTTTCGAAGTTCTCTAACCTATTGCGTAACATCGTCACTCACCTTGGCCATGAGATGTCCAGCCATGGGACTGCCCATGTTGCCCAGCCCAATGAAACCGACATTCTTGGGACCACTGCAGAAGGACCTGGCCAGCAGGTCGGAGATCACGATGGCCTGCTTGAGGCTGTTGGAGTTGGCGAACACTCGGAAGGCCATATTTGCCCTGCTGGTTTCACTTGGTAATACTTTAAGGAACTTTAATTTAAACAAAAATACCCGGCTCACCGATGATGACTGCCAAACTCGTTGAACGATATTTGCAGACTGAGCCGAACTAGAATGGCTGACCGGCGCGCGACGTAGGAAGTGGCGAATACAGCTCTCGAACGGAATAGTCGATCAGTTAATAACAAACCCGTTGTGTGCACAAGAGGATCGGTAGTGGGCCTGTCTCCGTGCACGTAACGCATACCACTTCGGCTCTAGCGTGTTGTGTTGTCGGTATTTGGGGAAGCAGTTTGGAAATGATAAGATTTTTTAATACTCAATTTTGTCCACTTTTGAGGGTGTTCGTTTTGTGACGATGATGCCGCGTTGGAGTTCTGCGTTGAATTACCAACTCATTCAGGGCGCAAGCCGTTTTTGAACTCATATGATACGCTTTTTATTTTTATTAGCTGTGGGAGGCAAATCAAACATATCGTATTGAAGTTATTAACAATTTTGCATGATTGATAGTAGCAGGTATGCCATCTGGGAGAATATACGCCTCTAAATATATTAAGATAAGATACGAGTTCAAACAACTATTTGTGATAAAAGTTCACTAGACAGGTAGCTAGTGCGAAATACATTTTCAAACATAAATTGCGTATTGGCTGAGAAGAGGAGGAGGCTATTAGGAAATGGCCTTGAATTTAGATTTACACAAATTTTACAATTGCTTGTTAGTGATTGGTGTTATCACACAGTGAGAATTATGTCAATGTCGTCAATGTGGAGTAATTTATGTCGATACCGGTAATACGCGCGGCTACAAACCATACAATGCTGAAAATGACTGGGTTCGAATACCTGGCTTGTTTAGCATTTGTTGTAATTAAAAACTATGAAACTACCTACAAAATTGCTGTAATTCGGTAATGTAAATAAAAGGAGTAGATTTTACCTGTCATAAGACAAGTTAGTACTATTCCATTCGATTTATCTACTTTGTAATCATTACAGATACGTATTTCGACTTTAATTTGACTCGACTAGTCAAATAAGAGACACTAAAGGCGTATCTGCAAAGTTACAATCCAGTGGTGGAATTTAGTAAGATAGTACCAACTCGTGGTATGACAAGTGAAAGCATTTAACTAAATAATTTTCGTTGTCGAGTAATACCGTATGAACTGTCACGAATACTAACGGACATAATTCTTATTAGGATGGCAGACATCCAATTTACTTAGTGCAATGAATTATTGTGTTACTTATCATTGTGTTACTTATTAGAAACTCTTGTCAAGCAGCAGAATTTTGAAAATATTAAATACAGATAAAAATTTAGTGTTGACAAGATGTATACAAGAATTATGTTCCTTTTCTTAGCTTAGCTTAGCTTAGCTTAGACTGACTGTACATATCAATGGTTGCTACTCCGTGATTGATCAGAACTGGTGCAAATTGCACTACGATCCAAGTAAATAGTGGTTGGGATTTACCAACTATTCTCGAAGTGCACGTTTCAGCAGCTCGCAAATGTTGATCAATAACGGCGCCGGCCAAGTCCTTACAGTCAGTTAGGAAAGGGGGGGAATGTGAGTGTGTGGTAATTGTTGCTACTAGAGACCGAGAATACCTCTGCATCTCCACATTTACCACGGGAAGGAAGTAGTGTTAGTTGGGTGGGGTAATCAGTAACATAGTTCGGGATTCACCATGGAAAGTGATGTGACATATGAAACTTCTACACAGCAGTATTAGCATTTCCCTAATTTGTTCAATTGTTCATTCTTCGCGAGAATAAACAATCAATCGCTCAAAGTGAGCAATTGTTCATTTGAATTTCGGATTAGGCGCCCGCGTTATCATTTCATTAACGTAAGAAAAGTAAAAAAGAAACGGAATTAAAATTGAAAATAATTGATAGTAATCGGAAAGCTAATGTTATTCAGCAACCCTTATTTTATCTCTATTTGACGTTAATTAAGAATGTAAATTTACGTTCATTTTACATGCCGTTTGTCGCGCGCGTGTGTGTGTCACTTCCCTTGACCAGTATACCGTAATCAGGATCTCACTGGTATTAATCCTGATGTGCCGGTTGGCACTCGTGTTGGGCTTGTGCGCTTTGAGCGGCACACGGTCGCTTCCCAGTCTACATAAAATCGCACATGGTGCAATACAAGATGCTAAATTGGAGACGATATACATACATGTTGCATCCTACACGACACCATATACGTTCATGTGTTGACTGGGTTTGATAGGGCCTGCTTATGGACACATGCAGCTTTTTGTAGAGGTTTAATAGAGCCCACTGTCAAACCCCACCACATCCTAGGCAGGCCCCCTAACTCGCAGTGGCCATGGGGAGGGGTCGTCAAGCCCTTGGACATAGTCCCTGCTGCCCCTTATACAAGAATTATGTTCCTTTTCTGGTATAAGGGCGATTGTTACAAGAGAGAGCTCTCTTTGCCGATGAACCCTCTTTGGAATAAAAGTAACAAGCAGTAAATTTGTCTGCACAAGAATCCTGAAGTCCCTTTCATTTCAAAGAAAGAGGTGAGGTTGACAAAAATGGTTTTCACTCTTCAGAATATTTTTCTTTCTCGAAAAGCGATTTTGAGCCGAAAATTTTCTTGAATCAGCTGTGCTCCTGAAGTTGAGTGAGCATTACGAACTCTGTGTACATATATCGAAGCCTACGCAGCTTTAAAACCTATTCTGTGGTTTGTTGGTTGGTTGTTTGTTTTATTTATTCTAGACATTCAATTTTATTCGGAGTAATAATTGGCAGCGTAATAGCACAGTAGTGATAATCGACATCCCAACATCTCAGATGGAGTGTACCTATAGAATTATAGATAAAAATGAAATCAAGTTTATCGGTAAGGTTCAGTGTGCTTAAATCAATGTGAACTTTATATCTATTTAAAAATCACTATAATAAAGTAATAAGGCCGAAACAAATATAATTTCCCCTCGATTTTCGTGGCTTTATTTTATTTTTTACGATTTTATCAAAGTATCCATTTATTTTTATCTTTCACCCCCTTCGGTATGCATATTTGTTCCTGTCCAATAAAAAAAACCTGAATTAATTCACCTAGCGGTGATGGTGCCTTTCTCGTGCATTATCAAAAATAGTATTTTCGCCATTTCTTTCGAGCCCATAGTCCGATTTGGCCAATTTTCAATGGTAGACTATTCTGTGGCGAATGCAACTTGTTGCAAGCAAATCGGTTAAGGGTAAGTCCTTAAAAATGTATTTTGTAAAAAAAATGTATTTTGTCTATAACTCCGAATCTCATAGTCCGATATGGCCAATTTTCAATAGGAAACGATGGGAAAGGATTTTGCGTCGAATGCAATCTGTTACGAGCAAATCGATTTAGAATAAATACCAAAAAATGAGCGAGAAATTTTTACACGCTAGTTTTTGGCATATTGATTAAGGATACTTACTTACTTATGGATCCTGTACACCTCTGGTGGTGCAAAGGGCCGACTTGAAAGATCTCCATCCTGAGCGTTGCCCGGCTATCGCTTTAACCTGTTGCCAGGTTAGATTTCGGTCGACTTCTTTTATTTCTTTGTTGAGGCTTCGCCGCCATGAGCCTCTGGGTCTGCCTCTGCTGGGATGTCCCGCTGGGTTCCAGTCTAATGCTTGTTTACAGATTTTGTTTCCGCCCCTACGAAGAGTGTGGCCGACCCAGCCCCACTTCCGATCCCGAATTTCTGTTGCTATCGGCCTCTGGTGACAACGACGATGGAGCTCGTTGTTTGAGATCCAGTTGTGAGGCCACCAGGCCCGAATTATATACCGCAGGCATCTGTTAATGAACTCCTGCAGCCGTTGGGTGTTCTCCACTGATACACACCATGTTTCGCTAGCGTATAACAGCACATATTTCACGTTAGAGTTGAAAATTCGTATTTTGGTGCGTTCACTTATCTGCCTGTTTTTCCAGATATTTCTTAAACTCGCAAAGGCAGCCCTTGCTTTCTTGATCCGTGCGCCTATGTCGATCTTGGTACCGCCGTCTGACGCCATTTGGCTACCAAGATATTGGAAGCTTTCAACATTCTCCACTGGTTGCCCGGCTACTGTGAAACTGGAAGGGGTCACCTTGTTTACATCCAACGATTTGGTTTTGTTGACGTTGATGACTAAACCTGCCGAGGAGAAGCGCTCGGCAAGGTTGTTGAGCTTACTCTGCATATCAGAGCGCCGTTGCGCGAGGAGTGCAACGTCATCAGCCAATTCGAAGTCGTTTAGGTGCTCCATGGTTATAGGCTGCCTCAACAGCCCGCGGCTTGGTTCACGGTCAATCGCATCTACCAGAATCTCATCGATTACGATGAGGAACAGTAACGGTGATAGAATACATCCTTGCCTCACACCAGCTACGACCCGGAGAGGGTCAGACAGGACCCCATTGTGCAGCACTCTACACGAAAAGGCCTCGTAATGTGCTTCGATGAGGCCGATGATTTTCTCAGGAACCCCCTTGCGTCTCAGGGCGCCCCACATATTAGTAAAGGGACTCTTGGAACTCGTTGACCTGCTCCAGAATTATGCGGAGCGTGACAATATGGTCCACACAGGATCTTCCGGCACGGAATCCGGCTTGCTGCCGCCGGAGAGTCGCATCGATCTTCTCCTGAATCCGGGCTAGGATAATTTTGCACAGAACTTTGAGAACGGTACTCAGCAACATAATGCCTCGCCAGTTATCGCATACAGTCAGGTCACCCTTTTTGGGCACCTTCACTAAGATACCTTGCATCCAGTCGACCGGGAAAGTTGCGGTGTCCCAGATATTACGAAATAAACGATGCAGTAGTTGAGCGGATGTCATGGGGTCAGCTTTGAGCATCTCGGCTGATATGCGGTCGACCCCTGGGCTTTATTCGATTTCATGCTTTGGATGGCTGTTGTAATCTCTAGCAGTGATGGAGCTTCGGTATTGACGCGTGTTATACGTCGGATCCTAGGCAGATCATGCCGAGGTGGTGATGGCCTGGCTGGCACTTGAAAAAGTTGTTCGAAGTGCTCAAACCAGCGTTTCAGCTGGTCAGTTGGGTCGGTCAATAACTGATCATTCGCGTCTTTCACAGGCATCGTTGCATTCATCTTCGCCCCGCTTAAGCGTCGTAAGATATCGTAGAGGAGGCGAATGTCCCCGGTTGCGGCGGCTCTCTCTCCTTCGTCGGCCAGAGAGTCTGCCCACGCTCGTTTGTCCCGTCGACATGAGCGTTTTACTTCCTTCTCAAGAGCCGCATATCGTTGACGGGCTAAGACTTTGGCTCCTCTGGTTTTCGATCGCTCTATCGCGGCTTTGGCTTTCCTTCGCTCCTCTATCTTCCTCCAGGTCTCATCGGTGATCCATTGTTTTCTCTGGGTGCGTAGTTCGCCCAGATTGTTCTCGCTGGTGGCGATGAAGGCATTCTTGATGGCGGTCCATTGGTCTTCCACGCTGCCACCTTCCGGAATATCTGCAGCACGCGTCTCCAGTTCTTCAACGAAGGACCGTTTCACCGTGGCATCTTCCAGTCGGCGTGTGTTGAATCGTCGTCCAACTCTTTCCTCCTGCCGACGAATCCGCGCAATGCGCAGGCGTATTTCACCGATGAGGAGGTGATGATCAGACGCGATATCGGCACTACGTTTATTCCGTACATCAAGAAGGCTCCGTTTCCATTTTCGGCTGATGCAGATGTGGTCGATTTGATTTTCTGTAAAGCCGTCACGGGAGACCCACGTGATCTTGTGAACCGGTCGATGAGGGAAGAGCGATCCCCCGATCACCATGTCGTTATTACCACAAAATTCTGCGAACAGCTCTCCGTTTTCGCTCATCTCTCCGATACCATGGCGTCCCATAATGCGCTCGTGGTTCGAGTTGTCGGATCCGATCTTCGCATTGAAGTCGCCCAAACAGATCTTGATATCACCCTTCGGAATTGTATCTACGACGGCATTGAGTTGACTGTAGAAGTTCTCTTTGTCTTGCAGATCGGCAGCATCGGTTGGCGCATAACATTGGATTATAGTAAGGTTTCGGACCCGTGTTCTAAATCTGGCAACGATTATCCTTTCACTTATAGGTTCCCACTTCATAAGCGCAGAGTGTGCCTGAGCGCTTAGTAGGAAGCCAACTCCGCGATGCCAGGGAGCGTGTTCACCTCGTAAACCAGAGTATAGCAGAACTTGTCCCGAAGGCGTTCTGTGTTCTCCAAAGTTTGGCCAACGGACTTCACTCAGTCCCAGGATCTCAAGCTTCATGCGGCGTGACTCATTGGCAAGTTGTGCCAATTTACCCTGCTGGGCTAGGGTTAAAACGTTCCATGTTCCTATTCGTGTCCGTTGTTTCGCGCTAAGAGTCGTCGCCGTAAAATCAGTCCGTATTCTTTCATTATCGGATTCTCGAACAAATTGATGTTTCGGGAACAGTAGGTTGTTGGCCCAAGGTTCCCTATCCACCGGGATGGGGCTGCCATCTTAGGTATAGCTTCCGGGGAATAGCATTTCATACTCAGCCGCTGGATGCCAGAACAGACGCTGTTGGAGCCGCACCTCCTTGGTGAACAGACGCTCGATCAGTCGGGTCAAATTTGTTTAAAGTCCCACCCAACACCAGGACTAGGCTAGTGCGCTTTGAGCGGCACACGGTCGCTTTGATAGGGCCTGCTTGGGGACACATGCAGCTTTTTATAGAAGTTCAACAGAGCCCACTGTCGAACACCACATCCTAGGCAGACCCCACAGGACGCACCCTCTCACTCTAGCTGATGTCAGAAGGACAACAGTGCCCAGGCTGCGCTACCAACTAAGTACGCAACCCTTAGCTGGCGGTCAATTGTCATCGGAAGACCCGTGGAAGCGTGAATATTGGAACTTGTGAGGACCAGAGCTATGTTAGGCGCCCCTTCCCGGATGTCAACTCACCATTTCGCAGCCCCTGACTAAGGATAAGTGCCTAAAAAATGCATGCTGGATCATTAGGCCGAAGGTCATTAGGCTGAAGGCTATGGTCATTAGGGCGAACGGTCATTAGGCCGAATGAGAGCTTGGGAGTGAGAAGTGAGTAGTGCGAAGTGAAGAAGATGTAGATCGCACGAAGGAAAAAGGAAGAAGGAAGATGGAGGAAGGAAGAAGAGGAAAGAAAAAGAAAGCAGAAAGAAAAAAAGAAGAAAGAAGAAGGAAGAAGAAAGAAGGAAAAAGGAAGAAAAAAGATGGAAGATGGGGGAAAGAAGAAAGAAAACGGAAGAAGGAAGAAATAAGAAGGCAGACGGGAGAAAGAAGGAAGAAAACAGAAGAATGAAGAAATAAGAAGGAAGAAAACGGAAGAAGGAAGAAATAAGAAGGAAGAAGAAAGAAGGAAGAGGAAAGAAGAAATAAGGAAGAAAGAAGAAACAAGAAGGAAGAAGGATGAATAAAGAAGGAAGGAGGAAGAAGGAAGACGGAAGAAGGAAGAAGGATGAAGGAAGAAGGAACAAAGAAGAAGAAAGAAGGAAGAAGGAAGACGGAAAAAGGAAGAAGGAAAGAAGAAGAAGGAAGACGGGAGAAAGAAGAAGGAACAAGGTAGAAGGAAGAGAGAAGAAGAAATAAGGAAGAAGGAAAAAGGAAGAAGAAAGAAGGAAGAAAGTAGAAGGAAGAAGGAAGAAATAAGACGCAAGAAGGAAGAAAGATGAGGGAAGGAGGAAGAAGGAAGAAGAGAGGAGGAAGGAGTGAGAAGGAAGAAGAAAGAAGGAAGAAAACCAAAGAAAGAAAAAGGAAGAAGAAAGAGGTAGAAGGAAGAGGGAAAAAGAAAGAAGGAAGAAGGAAAAAGAAAGAAGGAAGAAGGATGAAGGAAGGGAGAAGAAGTAAGAAGAGGTAAGGTGAAGAAATAACTTTTCATTTTTCACTTTTTGCTAATTCTGCCTAATGACCATTCGGCCTAATGGCCTGACACCTAAAAAAATGAGTGAGTTTGATGGCGGGTTTTGCACACACACATACACACACGGCCAGCATGGACTTTGCCCAAGGGCTTGACGAACCCTCCTCATGGCCACTGCGAGTTAGGGGGCCTGTCTAGAATGTGGTGGGGTTTGACAGTGGGCTCTGTTGAACCTCTATAAAAAGCTGCATGTGTCTGCAAGCAGGCCCTATCACAGCGACCGTGCGCCGCTCAAAGCACACAAGCACATAACATATGTGTAACTCGGGTAGCAAAAGTTGTACCCTTATAACAGATTGAATGTCAGAAAAATATATTAAGATTGAATGTGTTATACGGAACATCGAAACGTCAAAAGATATGGTATAACAGTATTGAATTAGCAAGGGGTCGCGTGATTTTTACTGTTTATCTGATTATTATTCACACCAGAATTAGCCAAATATTTTTTTAGATTACAACGTGGTGGAATAAAATTGAATAGTACTAAAATCGTCTTATGACAGGTAAAGACAATCCACAAAAAAGGCTTAATAATTTTCTTATTGTTTTACAGTTTTATAACCCAACACTTCCATATTGATGGTTTAAAGTGCTGATGTTGATGTAAATAATATCTCTGAATAATAAAAATCAAATCGTATCCGCATAACTCGAAAACGGCTGGATGGATTTCCTTCATTCCTTCAGCAGATTCGTTGTCGTTTCCGACGGGCTTATATGATATATCCTCATGCGAAAATAATGAGATTTGTATGGAAATTTCGCATGGGCAGTTCACAACGCACACTTTTTTCTACTTTGCAGTAGAACGTCTGCCGGGTCGACTAGTTGGTAATAAAATTCACTGATCTTGAGGAAAGACAGCTCGTTTTGAATTCGTTGATCTTGATGTCAGCGTTTACCGGGCACTGTGAATCAGAAAAGTAAGCAGCAATGCAACTCTAAAAGTAAACCATTGCAAGCCGAATATACATTGCACTTGCCACGAGTTCATGCGGACTTAATTGACATTTAGGTTCGAGTAGCACAGGTTCGTCTTAGTAAACGAGTTGGTAAAGTGGCAGGAGAAAGCAATTGATGGAATTTTAATTGGATGTAGGGAACTATCTTTTCGTTTATTAATAGTTCTAGCAATTACTGCTAGAATATCAAGATGGAGGTATAGGATAGAAAAGGAAACGACATGGCCTATGAGGCAGAAGCGGTAACAATATGACTACCAAGCCCACTAGACACAGAAGAAGATGAAGAAGACGACGCACATAGTAAAGAAACTCTCTGTTATCGAGCTAAAACCTTTCTTTCTGCATAACCATGCAAAATTGTCAAATAAAAGAATCTAACTTCGTTGCCTCAAATAGTTAACATAGACCATTGGTTCATTGGATATAAAAATGATTACAGTCAAACCTCTATGATGTTCTATGACTCGATATCGGATCATGGAAGCAAATTATGCCATATGAAAACAATATTTTCTGGGTTACTGTGATGGTTCCTCCAAAGAGCTTTCCAAGGATTTTCTATTCCACATCTCGATATATCCATGAATCGACTGTTCCTTTCAATATCGACTCGTGAAGGTCAGTTACAATCATTATAAAATTATATGATTATTATAAAATTGATTATTAACATAATTATACGATTAATCTTTTGAAACTCTGTAATTAACTATGAAATATTTTGAACATAAAACTTCGATTTATCATACTACAATAACACCAAACTTTTGAATGAAGAATTACAATCTTGGTTCACAATATCAGTGTTTTGCTGTTTGAACAATAAATGTAATCAATGTTTCCCCTTATCCGTACAAATTTGGAAACGTTATTACCAGAATATTATCAAGCATTTTGTCAAGTTATTAAAACTAACCTAATGCTCAGTTAAAGCGTATTAAGTAAATTAGTTTTGAAACAGCGACGCCGTCCCGCGAGTTTGCTTTCGTATACTTGGTTTATGATTTAGGTTAGAGGATTTACATATATTCAACATTGCAGTCTATACGGTATAAAAGTATTAACAAGAATGACATCTAGTCGATAATAAAACTTTAGTTTTGAAAACTGTTTGGTTTTTCTCATTTCATTTCGCAACTCATTTTTGCAACTTGTAATCCAACATTGGTGTATCCCTCGCCATCCTTGTGAAAAAGCCGAAAACAGCATATTTAAAGATTAGTTTCTAATGTAGAACAGTTTGAAACGACATCCTAATTAACATTTTTTGAAAAAAAAACTTCAATTTTCTTCAATTCATACACAAACTAATTGAACCAGTTTTAGGATCATTTCATTTTCGATACTAGTAATCGGTAGATATTGTTATAAAATCGCCTGAAAATAGCTGTTTTATATACAGAAAATGTCGATATTGATTTTATATCTTGTCCATTGCTGTGAGAATCGCAGAAGAAATTTGTTTTCGGATATTATCTCCCATTTCTCGATAATGTTTAAAATATATGCATGCTAAAACTGAATTTCTCCACGCATCGGTTGTCTATCCTGATCTTTGTACTCTTTGAAACAAAGTGTTCTAATTTTCTGATCATATGGTATTTGTTTACATTTGAGAATAACAGAACGATGTTCCCGACGCTCGTTATAACAGTTTTGGCCCACCGAAAGGGGGTCAACTTTTTGATAGGGATTTTGTTCGAAGATCCACTTATGTTATGTGACACAAGCCCAACAGGAGTGCCAACCGGCACATCAGGATTCATACCAGTAAGATCCTGATTATGGTATACTGGTCACGGCAAACGACATTGGACGATTCTCGGTTTTGGATAGGATTAGGCGTGTATGGACTGACTTTCGAGCTATTCTGTTTCCTGAGTAAAAAAGAGTGTCATCTCTTTGAAATGGCAAGCAGGCTAATGGTTCGTCTGCCTCCATCCCGGTAAACAACCTGGCAGTTCTCCGGTAACGCTCAACACTTGTCACATATACCAGTGGGTAGTAGGTTCAGATGCACCATTCCTGATTTACGCCGATGCGGCTCTGAACACGGTGTTATCAGGTGGCGGAGTCAACCCTTGCATGGACCTCACTGTTTACAAAGGCATCCATGAGATCACAAGAGGCGACTATCTACAACAGAAGGATTCCATATCTTTTAACATGGAAACAAATTCTACAAACAACGAAGGAGCAGGAGGCGCGAATGTTTTCGCAAAGAGTGGGAAGCCGCAGCGATCTCCAGTGACGTCGCAGGTATCAGTAGCGAGTACCAGCAGTATGGCAAAGGCTGAGAACCAGGCAGGCCAACAGGAGCTAGGATCCGGAAATAGGGTGTCCACCCCAAAATCGGAAGTAGTGCTACTCAGGAGCAGCTACAACTTGGGAGGTCCAACCTGATGGAGGTGCGGAAGAGAGTCAACGAGCTCTATGACTTCGTGAAGGACAAGCACAATGTTGACACAAAGATCAAGCTTCTAGTGACGAGCATCAAGTCCGCCGTTAAATCTGCTGAGCACGAACAGAACGCGCTCAAAAGAAGAGCGGAAGCAGCTGAAAAAGCACTGAAAGATGCAGCGGAGCATACAACAGTCGAGGCACTGCAAACGCCAATGAGCCCCCGAAATACTCGCACGGAGAAGCGAAGCAGGGACTCTCCAGGAGAGCAGGAAATCTCGAAGAAGCAGCGGAACGTGCAAGATTGTGCTAGCGTACTGAAGGAAGGCGTCAAGAACGGTGATTGGCAAACCGTGGAAAGTCAGCGGGAGAAGAGAAAGAAGCAGAAGGAGAACGTGGAAAAGAAAAAGAAGCAGAAGAAGAAAGAAAAACATCGCTCTTCTCGTGAGAGGGTCAAGGGGGACGCCTTGATAGTCGAAGTGAGCGACAAGACGACATAGGCAGCGATATTACGGAAGGTGAGAGAGGACCCGGTGCTCAAGGACTTGGGTGAAAAAGTGGTGAGGACCAGGCGTACTCAGAAGGGGGAATTGCTGTTCGAGCTGAAGAAGGATCCCACGGTCAAGAGCTCGGCCTTCCGGGAGCTCATTGCCAATTCCTTAGGTAGTGAAGGAAACGTGAGGGCTTTAACGCAGGAGGCAGTGGTCGAATGTAGAGACCTGGACGAGATCACTACGGTAGACGAACTGAGGGATGCACTAAATCTCAATCATTGCGACACCGCACAGCAGCTGTCGTGGCAGTCGACAACAGAAGCAATGTGCGACGTGGCAATTATTTGTGAGCCGTACCAGATTCCTTCTGACAACGGCAACTGGGTGGCGGATGCTACGGGGATTGCGGCTATCCAAGTGATGGGCAGATTCCCTATCCAAGAGGTGGTAGACAGTTCAAGCGAGGGTTTCGTAATCGCCAAAATTAACGGGATCTTTGTGTGTAGCTTTTACGCACCCCCAAGGTGGACTTTGGAGCAGTATAACCGGATGCTGGACTCAAACACGGAGAAGCTGATCGACCGAAAACCGGTGATCATCGTAGGCGATTTCAATGCTTGGGCAGTGGATTGGGGAAGCAGACTGACTAACGCCAGAGGTTACAGTTTGCTGGAGGCGCTTGCTAAGCTGGAAGTAAGATTGGGCAACGAAGGTACCGTTAGTACATTTCGCAGAGATGGCAGGGAGTCCATCATCGATGTCCCGTTATGCAGTCCGTCGATGGCGAGGAACATGAACTGGAGAGTTTGTGAATATACTCATAGCGATCAGCAGCGAACCGATATAGTGTTGGAACACGAACGCCGACGGTACGACTAGAAATATAAGTCTAGCGAAATGTGTCTGAACAAGCTGAAGATCATCGTGGATGGCCTTTTCCCGCAGCATGGTTCTACGACGTGGCCGCGTACGCCGTACGAAGATAAAGACCGAGTAACCGCTGCAGGTATGCAAGTCTCCAATGACGAGCTATTATAAGTAGCGAAAGGTTTGAAGATGAAGAAAGCTCCGGGTCGGGATGGAATTTCAAATGTTGCTCTAAAATCCGCGATTTTGGCGTTCCCGGACCTGTTCAGGATGGTGCTGCAGAAGTGTTTAGTAGATGGTAATTTTCCGGATATGTGGAAGATCCACAAACTGGTGCTGCTGCCGAAACCAGGAAAACCGCCGGGGAATCCAGCATCGTGTAGGCCCATATGCCTGCTGGATACACTGGGGAAGCTTCTGGAAAGGGTTATCCTTAATAGGCTTACACAGTTCACGGAGGGTGAGACTGGCTTATCGGAAAAACAGTTCGGATTCCGTAAAGGCAGATCGACTGTGGATGCAATCAGGACAGTCATTGAAGATGCAGAGAGGGCGAGGAAGAAGAAAAGGAGCGGCAATCGGTTCTGCGCGGTACTGACGATTGACGTCTAAACGCGTTCAACAGTGCTAGCTGGGAGGCCATCGCCGCAGCGCTGCATGGAATGCGAATCCACGACTTCCTGTGTAAAATCCTTAGGAGCTACTTCCTAAATTCGTGTTCCGTTAATTCGTGTTCCTAATTCCAATCATCCGAGTAACATTTGATTTCTTGAAGATGGTCATATCAGACATATTTTTCTCATTCATTATTATTGCAAATAAAAAAACTTAAAATGTCATTTTCTCCTAAATTCAAAATATAATGAATGATATTTCCTTAGTTTAGCCAAATTGGCTGTTTTCCACTTTATCCTCAACGTACTTGAGCCTGAATACTAATAAGCCTTTAATTTTGATCTGAATCTTCCAAAACCATGTCTCTGTATGTTTGCAATTGTCGCTGTTTCGTTCAAATTGAATATTTCACGGGTACTTATTCAAAAGGACGTCTGTGATTTTATAAACAAAGATGCAATCGTCGATTTGTCCAATCTGATGGTGGGAGTGCCAAACCAACACAACGAACAGGTAGCCAAAGCTTCCCCCTACCTGTCTGTGCCGAAGGTACGCCAAAGATGGTCACAAGCACCCGTCTCTCGAATACTCCGAGTACTTGCAAGTCCTCTTCGAGCATGGTCCAAGTTTCATGTACGTAGAGGACTACCGGTCTTATGAGCGTTTTGTACATGACACATTTGGTGCGGGTGTGAATCTGTTTTTAAGGTGAATCGCGTTGGAGTCCAATCAAGAATCGACATAGCGCTTTAAAGGGCACATAACTCGAAAAGTAAACGACAGGCAAAAGCGGGAAGTAGTTTTTCACCTTTGCTCACTTGCAGCACACACGAAAAAATGGTTTACAGATGTGCTAACCGCCTAAATATTCACATTTGTGCGAGCAAAAACGTGAGGTGTGGGATAGCACGGCCATTGTGCCTGCCATTTTTGGACGCCGCCGTAAGTCACCTTAACCACAGTATCTTCTGGAGCCCAGGCACGGTGGCTCCGGATCAGAGAAACGACTGGTATGACGGCGAATGTGAGCAGTTAGTTGAGGAGAAGAATGCAGCATGGGCGAGATTGCTGCAACACCGCACGAGGGCGAACGAGGCACGATACAAACGGGCGCGGAACAGACAAAACTCGATTTTCCGGAGAAAAAAGCGTCAGCAGGAAAATCGAGACCGTGAAGAGACCAGCCCTGCCGTCCTTCTTAGTCACACTTGGTCGACAACTAAGAAGCTTTGCCCAAATCCAAAAATTTCTATTAGTCTCTTTAGGCTATATGTGTGCATGTGAGCGTGTATGTGTGTACAAAAAATAGTGTGCCGTACGGCCGAACACCTTTACAGTCTCTTTAAAATGCTCCCACAGGTGCGGATTCGCACTGCTGCCGCCCACATGGGTCTCAATGATGCACTGTTGGTTACTATCAACCCCCCCAAAGCCAACATTTTGCGCTCCCGCAGGTGCGGATTCGCATTGCTGCCGCCCTCATGGGTCTCAATGATGCACTGTTGGTTACTATCAACCCCCCCAAAGCCAACATTTTGCGCTCCCGCAGGTGCGGATTCGCACTGCTGCCGCCCTCATGGGTCTCAATGATGCACTGTTGGTTACTATCAACTCCCCCCTAAGCCAACATTTTGCGCTCCCGCAGGTGCGGATTCGCACTGCTGCCGCCCTCATGGGTCTCAATGATGCATTGTTGGTTACTATCAACTCCCCCCTAAGCCAACATTTTGCGCTCCCGCAGGTGCGGATTCGCACTGCTGCCGCCCTCATGGGTCTCAATGATGCACTGTTGGTTACTATCAACTCCCCCCTAAGCCAACATGTTGCGCTCCCGCAGGTGCGGATTCGCACTGCTGCCGCCCTCATGGGTCTCAATGATGCACTGTTGGTTATTATCAACCCCCCCAAAGCCAACAATTTGCGCTCCCGCAGGTGCGGATTCGCACTGCTGCCGCCCTCATGGGTCTCAATGATGCACTGTTGGTTACTATCAACTCCCCCCTAAGCCAACATGTTGCGCTCCCGCAGGTGCGGATTCGCACTGCTGCCGCCCTCATGGGTCTCAATGATGCACTGTTGGTTACTATCAACTCCCCCCTAAGCCAACATGTTGCGCTCCCGCAGGTGCGGATTCGCACTGCTGCCGCCCTCATGGGTCTCAATGATGCACTGTTGGTTACTATTAACCCCCCCAAAGCCAACATTTGGCGCTCCCGCAGGTGCGGATTCGCACTGCTGCCGCCCTCATGGGTCTCAATGATGCACTGTTGGTTACTATCACCCCCCCAAAGCCAACATTTTGCACTCCCGCAGGTGCGGATTCGCACTGCTGCCGCCCTCATGGGTCTCAATGATGCACTGTTGGTTACTATCAACTCCCCAAAGCCAACATTTTGCGCTCCCGCAGGTGCGGATTCGCACTGCTGCCGCCCTCATGGGTTTCAATGATGCACTGTTGGTTACTACCAACCCCCCCCAAGCCAACATCTTGCGCTCCCGCAGGTGCGGGTTCCCCCTGCTGCCGCCCTCATGGGTCTCAATGATTCACTGTTGGTTTCCATCCGCTCCCCCCACAGCCAACATTTTGCGCTCCCGCAGGTGCGGATTCGCACTGCTGCCGCCCTCATGGGTCTCAATGATGCACTGTTGGTTACTATCAACTCACCCCTAAGCCAACATGTTGCGCTCCCGCAGGTGCGGATTCGCACTGCTGCCGCCCTCATGGGTCTCAATGATGCACTGTTGGTTACTATCAACTCCCCCCTAAGCCAACATTTTGCGCTCCCGCAGGTGCGGATTCGCACTGCTGCCGCCCTCATGGGTCTCAATGATGCACTGTTGGTTACTATCAACTCCCCCCTAAGCCAACATGTTGCGCTCCCGCAGGTGCGGATTCGCACTGCTACCGCCCACATGGGTCTCAATGATGTACTGTTGGTTATTATCAACCCCCAAAGCCAACATTTTGCGCTCCTGCAGGTGCGGATTCGCACTGCTACCGCCCTCATGGGTCTCAATGATGCACTGTTGGTTACTATCATCTCCCCTGAAAGCCAACATGTTGCGCTCCCGCAGGTGCGGATTCGCACTGCTGCCGCCCTCATGGGTTTCAATGTGGCACTGCTAGCTACTAGCACCCCCCCCTAAGCCAACACGTCGCGCTCCCGCACGTGCGGATTCGCACTGCTGCCGCCCTCATGGGTCTCAATGATGCACTGTTGGTTACTATCAACCACCCCAAAGCCAACATTTTGCGCTCCCGCAGGTGCGGATTCGCACTGCTGCCGCCCTCATGGGTCTCAATGATGCACTGTTGGTTACTATCAACCACCCCAAAGCCAACATTTTGCGCTCCCGCAGGTGCGGATTCGCACTGCTGCCGCCCTCATGGGTCTCAATGATGCACTGTTGGTTACTATCAACTGCCCCAAAGCCAACATTTTGCGCTCCCGCAGGTGCGGATTCGCACTGCTGCCGCCCTCATGGGTCTCAATGATGCACTGTTGGTTACTATCAACTCCCCCCTAAGCCAACATTTTGCGCTCCCGCAGGTGCGGATTCGCTATACCAGCACCCATACTGGTCCCAGTTTCGTATTGGAAGTATTGATTTGTTCTCCTAAAATCCCATTTTCACACCGCATGAAAAAATAGTTTATTTTGGGATACTTGGGCCATTAAGAGACGGAGGAACTGTACCGCGCTAATAACGCACGAAAGTTCTATGAGAAGTTGAAGCGTTCACGTAAGGGCCACGTGCCACAGCCCGATATGTGTAAGGACATAAACGGGATCCTTCTTACGAACGAGCGTGAGGTGATCCAAAGGTGGCGGCAGCACTACGAAGAGCACCTGAATGGCGATATGGCAGACAACGGTGGCAGTATGGTAATGAACCTAGGAGCACGCGCGCAGGACATGCGACTTCCGGCTCCGAATCTCCAGGAAATCCAGGAGGAGATCGGCCGGCTGAAAACAACAAAGCCCCTGGAGTTGACCAACTACCAGGAGAGCTGTTTAAACACGGTGGTGAAGCACTGGCTAAAGCGCTGCACTGGGTGATTACCAAGGTTTGGGAGGATGAGGTTCTGCCGCAGGAGTGGATGGAAGGTGTCGTGTGTCCCATCTACAAAAGGGCGATAAGCTGGATTGTAGCAACTACCGCGCAATCACATTGCTGAACGCCGCCTACAAGGTACTCTCCCAAATTTTATGCCGTCGACTAACACCAATTGCAAGAGAGTTCGTGGGGCAGTACCAGGCGGGATTTATGGGTGAACGCTCTACCACAGACCAGGTGTTCGCCATACGTCAGGTATTGCAGAAATGCCGCGAATACAACGTGCCCACACATCATCTATTTATCGACTTCAAAGCCGCATATGATACAATCGATCGGGACCAGCTATGGCAGCTAATGCACGAAAACGGATTTCCGGATAAACTGATACGGTTGATCAAGGCGACGATGGATCGGGTGATGTGCGCAGTTCGAGTTTCAGGGGCATTCTCGAGTCCCTTCGAAACCCGTAGAGGGTTACGGCAAGGTGATGGTCTTTCGTGTCTGCTATTCAACATCGCTTTGGAGGGAGTAATACGAAGGGCAGGGATTGACACGAGTGGTACGATTTTCACGAAGTCCGTCCAGTTATTTGGTTTCGCTGACGACATTGATATCATGGCACGTAACTTTGAGAGGATGGAGGAAGCCTACATCAGACTGAAAAGCGAAGCTAAACGGATTGGACTAGTCATCAACACGTCGAAGACGAAGTACATGATAGGAAGAGGCTCAAGAGAGGTCAATGTGAGCCACCCACCACGAGTTTGTATCGGTGGTGACGAAATCGAGGTGGTTGAAGAATTCGTGTACTTGGGCTCACTGGTGACCGCCGATAACGATACCAGCAGAGAAATTCGGAGACGCATAGTGGCTGGAAATCGTACGTACTTTGGACTCCGCAAGACGCTCCGATCGAATAGAGTTCGCCGCCGTACCAAATTGACTATCTACAAAACGCTTATAAGACCGGTAGTTCTCTACGGACACGAGACCTGGACGATGCTCGTGGAGGACCAACGCGCACTGGGAGTTTTCGAAAGGAAAGTGTTGCGTACCATCTATGGTGGGTTGCAGATGGCGGACGGTACGTGGAGGAGGCGAATGAACCACGAGTTGCATCAGCTGTTGGGAGAACCATCCATCGTTCACACCGCGAAAATCGGAAGACTGCGGTGGGCCGGGCACGTAGCCAGAATGTCGGACAGTAATCCGGTGAAAATGGTTCTCGACAACGATCCGACGGGAACAAGAAGGCGAGGTGCACAGCGGGCAAGGTGGATCGATCAGGTGGAGGACGACTTGCGGACCCTCCGCAGACTGCGTGGTTGGCGAAGTGCAGCCATGAACCGAGCTGAATGGAGAAGTCTTTTATGTGCAGCACAGGCCACTCCGGCCTTAGTCTGATGATAAATAAATAAATCTTCTGGAGCCCGACTTCCACAGATGATGCGCCTTCGTATTTCACGGCTAACATTGTTATCAGCAAGGATCCAAGGTAGACGAATTCGTCGACCACCTCGAAGATGTCTCCGCCTATCGATACTTTGCTTCCCCGCGGGCCCTGTCGCGACCGGTTCCGCCCACAAACATGTACTTCGTCTTCGATGTATTCACCACCAGTCCAACTTTTGTTGCTTCATGTTTCAGGCGGGTGTACAGCCGGGTGGACCACCTTTGCAAATGTTTGGCCGACAATGTCCATGTCATCCGCAAAACAAATAAATTGACTGGATCTGTTGAAAATCGTACTCCGGCTGTTACACGCGGCTCTCCGCATAACACTTTATCTAAGTACCCGGCGCGATTCAAACAAACTGGAGTGTTCGCCCTAAATCTTCACACAATTTTGCACACAATTCACCGTTGCTTTGATCAGTCTTGTTTCTGGGAGGGCCATACAGCTAGTAAATTATAAAATACCTTTTCGGATAAATCCAAATTAATTCATCCGAAAATAAATCAGAATACGCTTTATAACTTCCATTATTCGCTGCGGTTTTTTTTAGAAAAGAAATATCCACAAGGTCTTATCAAATTTAGAATCGAAATTCATTGAGAAATTCAGAATATTTTTTCTTCTATCCGAAATGAAGTCAAAAAGGTACTTTTCAGGGTAAGGTACGTTTCAGGTTCAGCAACATCATCACCGATATTTTTTTAAATTTCATAAATTTAATCCAAAAATCCATTTGCAGTCGCAGCAAGAATCATAGATTAGAAGGAAATAAACTAAGGGGCTGTCCATATACCACGTGGACAGTTTAGGGGGGAGGAGGGGTATGGCGAATGTCCACGGTTCATACAAACTTGTATGAGCAATTGTCCACGCTGGGGGAGGGGGGTATCTAAAACTGAACAAAACCTGTCCACGTGGTATATGGACAGCCCCTAAACAGAAATATTTGCAAACTGATAGAAAAATATCTTTTCATTAGATTCATCCGGTTTATTTTTCTAAACGTTTTATTTACTAAATTGCAAATTTCTTGTTTAAAGCCACATATAAAAGAGGTGGCTTAATTTTTACCTGAAACGTGCGCAAACAGTCAACATGCGTACAAATAACATACTATAGTTTTTTGATTGAAAGTTCAGGCCTTTTTGAACTGGTTTTGGCCAATCTATTCGCTAGAATTGGATATTTCAATCTTCAATCATGACTATTTTGTATGAAAATCAGCAATGGCTTTATAATCATTTCCGGCCTTTATTTCAGGCGGCATCGATTGTCATCTGCTGTGATATGACTAATTTGGGAAATCCTAGTGAGTTTTCAATTATCCTTAGTGACATATCCTTGATTACATACGGTACGGTGTCAATTATAAATGCCAGTATATTTAATTAAAGATCAAATCTGAATTTGCATGTGATATAACACATCAGTTGTTGTGATTTGTACATCCAGACAATTCTAGTTTTCCCCACAAGTATCAGCATTCAAAAAAGTGTGGGTCAGAGCGTCAGCAGACCGGCTCACCTTTTTATAACGAGATTCAGGGTCACTTGAGTTGGCCTTGTTCTGTCTCTGTGTCGACGTAATTACGTTAATCTCTTATCAACTCTACGTATCACGTATGTAGTGAAGGTAACCGCATGGGAGCTTGAAGCTACCAAGCAATCAAAGAAAAAAAATGATCGCGAAATGTTTACGGTCTACCTTATCAGTGCGCCTGGTGGGTACGGAACACGCATAACGTGTCGATGTCGGAAAGCTCATTTTCGAATTTACTGTGCGGTTAAAAAAAATGGAATATGGAGACGATCTTTTGGGACAGCATCTTTTTTTCTAAGTCAGTTCTGACCTCATCTCTTTGCTTTCCTCGAGCCTAAAGTGTGCCTATTTTGACCTATAATGTGCTTTGCTCATTATATCTCATTAAATCTTAAAATTCACGAGAAAAAACATCTAAATAGACTAAAATGGGTATCAGTACACTAAAATTGATTTCTTGATATTAGCAAAGCGAGAGTAAATATGTATATCTATATCTATATACATAAAAATGAATTTCTGTCTGTCTGAACCTTATGGACTCGGAAACTACTGAACCGATCGGCGAGAAAATTTGTATGCAGAGGTTTTTGGGGCCGGGGAAGGTTCTCAAGATGGTTCGAGACCCCTCCCCGCTTTGGAAAGGGGGGCTCCCATACAAATGAAACATAAATATCTGCATAATTTGAGATCTAATCAGAGAGTAAATCAATTTTAGGCGAAACGAAGTTTGTCGGGTAAGGTGGCTCAAAAAACACTTTTTTAAATTTTTTGATGGGCCGCCCTCTTATTCTGTTCTATTTGATGCCCTGATGCTCTGGACAAAATTTCAGCCAAATCGGTCAACGTTTGGGCAGTGCTAAACTCGTTAGAAGTTTATATGAAAAAATGTATGCAGAAACATCCAAAAACAGTGATTTGCAGTTGGACGGCACAATTTACGATCAAGAACCATGATACTCATTCAATTCTTGTAAAATAAAATACAGAATGGTATGCTGAAAACCGCGAGAAGATTAGAGTTTATTACGCAAAGATATTAGCATTTTACTGGAGTGTTGTAGGGGTGAATTTATTTCTTTTCAAAGGTAAAAGAAACGAAATTTGCTCAAACCCCACTGCAGAGAAATGCTAATAACTTAGCCGGGCAAACTCGAATCTTCTCGCGGTTTTCTGCATAACATTCTGTATTAAATTCTCCAAGATCTGAATGAGTATCATAGTTCTTCATCGTAAGTTGTGTAGTCCAGCTGCAATTTACTGTTTTTGGATGTTTCTGCATACATTTTTCCATATAAACTTCCAACGAGTTTAGCACTGGCCAAACGTTGACCGATTTGGCTGAAATTTTGTCCAGAACATCAGGCCATCAAATAGAACCGAATAAGAGGGCGGCCCATCACAAAAATTGAACAAAGTTTTTCCCATACTAATTTGAGCCACCCTATTGTCGGGTCTGCTAGTATAAAAATAAAATAACACTGCCTAAAAATCGAAGAAGACGCGAAGCTATATTTTCGGTTTATTATCGTGTATGGTAATGATCATAATGAAATCATCTGATTAGGTTTTTATTAGTTTGAGATAAGGATTATGTTAGTGAAACATCGAACCCCCATGCGCGAATTAACTCGATCTATTTTGTTAACAAATGCGATTCTGCATTGGAAAAGCATCACGCTTTAGTTTAAAGAGAATTCGCATCGTTTCACTCGTTTGCTGTGTAGTTTCCCTAACTATATAACAATTCAAGTTCATTTTAAGTTAAGGGCTGCCTGTGTTAGAATGTAAAACTTTATTCATTCCATTTCTTTTAAAACTTGCAGCTAAATGCGTCATTTAACTCCAAAAGTGATTCAAAGTAATCAGATGAAAAAAACCTTGATATATGTGGAGAACCTGTAATACAATTAGCATTGTTAATTAAAGTCAGGCAGTTTGTTCTGCTTATCTTATCTAGAGAGACACCAGTGTGGTGCAGCATCCAATCCTGTGAGCCATTTCGGAATCTTCAAGGTGATTGAGACAGTTCGGAGAAGGTTTCGTGGAAAGGAATGTTTCATATTTTTCCGGAGAAAAAGTTACTAATTTTTCCAATAGCTTTCTGTAGATAAGAACCAATTTTTCCGAATCATATTGGGTAGTTTTGATATTGATTTGCATTCTTAACTTGGCTAATGTTTGAATTGAGTTTTTTTTGCGACTTCAAACGATGCATTTTTTTTTTAATTGTGAAAAAATTGAACAAAATTATTGTTTTGAAAGTTTTTATCAAATCATGAGATTTATGATTGTTAAATTGTTCAAATGTTTTTAAAGTTTCCATCCATGCTTTATTCGATTATATAATTTTCAGTCGATCTACTTAATATGTTATTTATTACATCTAAATAATTATAATACAACCGTGTTTATGTTGATGTGCTCAATGTGAAATAGTTTTTTTCCGTTCTCCATGCAATGGGGCCCTCCTTAGCCTAGCGGTAAGATGCGCGGATATAAAGCAAGACCATGCTGAGGGTGGCTGGGTTCGATTCCCGGTGCCGGTCTAGACAATTCGGTTTGGAAATTGTCTCGACTTCCCTGGGCATTTTAGTATCATCGTGTTAGCCTCATGATGTACGAATGCATAAAAAAAGTGACCTGGCTTAGAAACCTCGCGATTTATAACTGTGGAAGTGCTAAATGAACACTAAGCAGCGAGGCGGCAATGTCCCAGTGGGAGATGTAATGCCAATAAGAAGAAGAAGAATGCAATGGATCTTCCCATTGTCTGTCGCTGTCTCATATGTCTGAGTGGATGTGATATTGATTTTCCTTTGCTATATTTTTGCCTTTCTCGTACACCAAGGTGTAACGAAAAGGCTATATATTCACTTCCAAGACGATTTTGTGATAGAAGGTCCGGAGACCTATAGTGTTATACCGTGGACCCCCGGTAATATGACCGCTTTTAATCTGAACACTTTTTAATTTGAACCCCGTTCGTTTGAACATCGTTCAAATTAAAAATGGTTCAAACGTCATTTAACACGTGGAATCGAGAAAAGAAAAAAAGGAACATCGTGAAACGGAATGCAGAATCAAAACAAACCAGCCAAGAGAGCAGCCAGAAACCAGTTTTTCTGATGCAAATAGAGTAACCATAAGTTCAAATTAAAAATGAGCCCCGTTAATTTGAATGAGGTACCGTTCAAATTATCGGGGGTCCACGGTATACCAATCGACTCAGCTCAACGAATTGAGATGATGTCCGTCTGTGTGTATGTGTGTGCAGTGCATGTGTGTATGTATGTGCGCAAAATAAAACTCACTCATATTTTAGCCACTTATATTGATCCGATTTGTTTGCAATAAGTTGCATTCGACGGGGAATCCTGTCCCATTTTTTATTGAAAATTAATATAATCTATTGAAAATAGACCAGATCGGACAATGTGATCAAAAGTTATGGCAAAAATACGATTTACAAGCTAAGAAATTCCCACTCATTTTTTTTAGTAAATATAATGTACGAGAAAGGCACAAACACCGCTAGGTGGATCAATCAGGGTTTTTTTTGTTAAAATTTAAGAACCCATTTGTTCCGAAAAACTCCATGAAATTATTAGGTACCGTCATATGGGGGGACGATATGGAAATGCTAACAACGATAAGGAAATGATAATATCATCTTAGACGTACATGTTAATGATTGAATTAGAGGCGAGAGTACATATTTGATAGTTCCGTTAGGATACGGCAGGCGTAAAGAATATATCTATATCTATAGAAGTCGATTTGAAAGCGAACGGAGGGCAATATTTGTGATGGTATAAATCTCACGACCTTCCTTTTGCCAAACTCTCGTATAAAGAGGGAGGGAAGAGTATCAGTGTGGAAGCTGATATCTCTCCACTGTCCTCTGGCCAGTTAATCATTTTTTTTTCAGGATCATCTTAATCAGTGACGGGAAATGTCACTTCGATGTCATGGGACTAATTTGATTATAACTTTCATTACAAGTTATTTACAATTATGTTTTCCATATCAAGTGCCAGCAAGCATAACTGAGCCGACACTCAATTAAAATGTTGAGACTACAAGTAAAATGGATTCTCAATAGCGCTTGCGAGATCTCACAGGAACTCATGCCCATTTGCGTGAAAAACGGAAAAAAAACTTGGAATTGAAGCCGACCGGGAAAAATGCGGAAAATCATGAAACCAATCGGGAAATTGAACTATCGATTAAATCATAGACATTACCAAAGTTATGAACTGTTTTTTGTAATGTGTTAAATAACTATCATTTGAAAATTACATGTCTAGTGTGAGTCACTCAAAACAATGTTTTACCTTCCTGTAATAATGATACAAATAGTATAAAACATAGTTTCTCAAAGTGGTGGGTCGCCTGTGTAAATCTTATGGAAGGTGGTCACGACCCGCTAACTAAAATTGGAAATTTTTTTGTTCGACATTTGCTGCAATGTCTCAATATTAGAGATTCTATGAAGTGCATTGGTACTACTACTAGACAACTTCAGAATCATTTTCAAAATTTTATTTAGAATCCAGAAGGCACTCCTTCTTTCTGGTATTGCAGCAACTAGTCCATATTGGCACAGCATACAACATGGCTGGTCTAAAAATTTGTTTGTAAATCAAAAGTTTGTTCTTAATACAAAGTTTTGATTTTCTGTTTATAAGTGGATATAGACACATAATATATTTGTTACATTTGGCTTGAATGCCTTCAATGTGACTTTTAAAAGTTAATTTTTGATCCAGCAGAAGTCCTAAATATTTAGCTTCGATAGATAAATTAATTGGTTCCCCATTCATAGTGACAATATGTCTGCTAAAAGGTTTCAAATTAAAAGAAGAAGCTCTCGGCTTAATTGGGAAAATTATGAGCTGAGTTTTGGAAGCATTCGGGGGAAACTTTCCATTTTTGCATGTAAGTGGAATAAAATATCCAGACTTTTTTTTGCAATATACTACAAATGACACGAAGGCTTCGCCCTTTGGCTGAGAGACCTGTGTCATCTGCAAACAAAGATTTTTGACACCCTGATGGTAAATCAGGTAAGTCAGAAGTAAAAATGTTATACAATATGGGCCCCAGTATGCTGCCTTGGGGAACACCAGCTCTAACAGGTAATCTATCAGATTTAGAATTCTGATAGTTTACCTGCACTGAGCGATCTGATAAATAATTTTGGATCATTTTAATAATGTACAGAGGAAAATTAAAATTCATCAATTTTACAATCAAACCTGCATGCCAAACACTGACAAATGCTTTCTCTATATCAAGAAGAGCAACTCCAGTCGAATATCCTTCAGATTTGTTGAGCCGAATTAAATTCGTAACTCTTAATAACTGATGGGTGGTTGAATGCCCATGGCGAATACCAAATTGCTCATCAGCAAAAATAGAATTGTCATTAATATGAACCATCATTCTATTTTAAATAATCTTTTCAAACAGTTTGCTTATTGAAGAAAGCAAACTGATTGGGCGATAACTAGAAGCCTCAGCTGGATTTTTGTCCGGCTTCAAAATTGGAACAACTTTGGCGTTTTTCCATTTATCTGGAAAGTATGCCAATTGAAAACATTTGTTAAATAAATTAACCAAAAAGGATAAAGAGCTCTCAGGAAGTTTTTTGATAAGTATGTAGAAAATACCATCATCACCCGGGGCTTTCATATTTTTAAATTTTCTGGTAATAGATCTCACTTCATCCAAATTAGTTCCCAACGAAGGGTCAAAAACATTCTCTTGATTGAGAATGTCTTCGAAGCTCCGTGTAACCTGATCCTCAATTGGACTAGTGAGACCTAGACTAAAATTATGGGCACTCTCGAACTGCTGAGCAAGTTTTTGAGCCTTTTCGCCATTTGTCAATAAAATTTTATTTCCCTCTTTTAGCGCTGGTATTGGCTTTTGAAGTTTTTTAAGATTTTTTGTTAATTTTCAAAAGGGTTTCGAACTGGGATCCAACTTCGAGACATTATTCTCAAAGTTGGTATTTCTCAGACTAGCGAAACGTTTTTTAATTTCATTTTGCAAATCTCGCCAAATAACTTTCAACGCGGGATGGCGAGTTCTTTGGTATTGCCTTCGCCTCACATTTTTTAAGACGGATCAGTAGCTGAAGATCGTCGTCAATAATAATAGAGTTGAATTTAATTTCACGCCTCTGGCTTTGACAATTAAATTTGTAAACTAAAACTATCGAACAAGTCAATGCATTCAAATACCTTGGTATTATCCTAGACCCTAATTTTTCATGGAATAATCACATCGCGAATGTTGAGCAGAAAGTATCAGTATTATGTGGTGTCATCAGGAAAGTTAAGTCCTTTGTATCGCAGACCGCTCTGTTGAATTATTATTATGCTTGCATTCACTCCATATTACTGTATCTGAACATAGTATGGGGAAATGCATGTAAATCCTTCAGCAGAGCCGTAGCGTGGACTCCCAGCGCCCTTGGCGAAACCGTTATTGGGTGCCCCTTACTTTCATGCATGTTCAAAACAAATAGCATGATAGGAGCTGTTTTTCTTTCATTATTAACATTTTTGCGTGGTGGATTTAATACATGTTTTCTTTATGAATTCCTCAAGTCTCTATAACTTGCATGTGTCCCAATAGGTGTAAGGATTATAAAAATGGACAGAACATTTCTAAAAATCCTTTTTATAGAAATTTCAACGATTTTCTTAACCTTCGGGGACTCGCGCCGTTGTAAAAAGTACAACACTTTCGAAAAAAGCACGCTTATCGTTCACAACAGAAGCGGGACTGCGTGAGCGGTCCAGGACCAAGCGAGTCCCGGAAGGTTAAAGATTAAATAAATCTACGCAAATAAAAATACTAGATCCAGTAGTGCTTGTGTTACCGACACAAAATCCAGACTTCCTTGTTGTGAATTCATGCACTAGTGGATCTAGCTAGGCCAATAAAATCCATCTCAATTGTGCGCTCAGTGGTTGGATCACTTTCGGACGTAGTCGCAACAAGAAGAACCCTACTTTGGAGTGGATTGAAAGACCTTCGGAATCGCCATTAGACCTTGGTCGGTAATTTATTTTATTTTATTTTATTTTATTGATGTATAAGGGGGCCGGGGGCCAAGTCACCGATGTGAATTTGAAATTCATATCGTCCATGATACACCAGGGACTAAAGGATAAGGCTTCACAACATCTTTACCCATGGGGTTTTAAGTTTTGCGGGATATACTGCTAGTATATCACTGCCTTAGGAGATTGGGCAGGTTGGGGATATTTTTATGATGAATATTAAAGCTGTGGAGAGATGTCGGTTATAATATTAGATTATATGCATTAACTTTGATTCCAATTATAAATCACAAAGAGCTTCCCTTATATTTAGGCGGTTAAACAAATGTGTTTGTTAGTATGTCGTGTTGATATCTGTATTCTTCCAGTTAGAGTTGTCTGATGTTACAAATTTTAGTTTTTAATTTTCGAAGTACATAGTTTTCTCGTCAATAGCGTTTAAGTAATGTCCCCATCAAACAAAAGAAGCTTTAAAAGTTTGTACAAAATCCTAATTTTCAATAGCGAGTCAGTGTTAATACAATTATGTTGATGTGTATATGGTATAGGAATTGCGATACCTCTCGATAAATTTGAATTGTTGACTATATTTCACCTTGATGAAAACGTATTTTGAAACTAAAATATAACAATTTTGATAAATATCAATAATCGTCCAAAGTTTTGAAAATTATCTAGTGAAAGCAGTCGAAACTGAATCGAAAAGCCAATATGGGCCACAGTTCAGAACCGTTCACCAAACAATCTTAAAAAATTTGAGCCTGCTATTTTAACAACTACATATTTTGAAGAACCATGTTTCAAGAAAACGCCAGATACTATCTTTGTGGACTTATGACGGCCTTGCATAGCATCGTCATTGTCTCGGAACTAGATTCAGTCAGTGAAGATTTCAAATCATTCCGTGAGCTTCCATTTGATGATGGGCTTAAAAAGACATTGATTGATCCTCCTCACGACCTTAGGTGGTCAAACTATTAGTCCTGTAGAGAAAAGGATAGTGGATGAAAGCATCATATGGTCTATTCTCATGCACATAGGTGGCTAAGGTCTCAGTTAAACGTGACTCTATCTCTTGTTTTACCGTCTAGCGCTGATCATGTGTTCATTCCCTATCGGTCATTTACTGTGTTATAAGGTAGTCAACTAATTTTATATGTCTTTCAGAATACACTTAGTCACGTCTCCTATGTCCTTCAATCTTTCTTTACATTGGAGTATGTATTATTTTTTCCTAACCCGAAAAAATGAAGAGCGAAACAGGTTTGTTTCTACAGTATCTACTTTCACTACTTACTGTATACTGAACTATGAACTAAAATTGGTGCAATGGATGATCGTTTGCTTCCCAGTCTTTTGTGTTAGTATTTTGTTAGTTAAGACTGGTACTAGACCCTGCCGGAACCTCCGCAGCATATACTCAAGAAGATGTTGTTAGATCATGCGACACCTTCTCTAAGTATTTGCATGGAGGTATGATATATCAAGTGTTTAATTATTTTCTATATATTGGCAAAAATTACTCGACGCGTTTCTGTTGAATTGAAATGTTACCGGGTTTAAAGTACGTACTTCAGTATTGCTTAATAGTGTAACCATACTCGGATTCATCTCGTTTTCGTCTAACGGTAATGTGTTGAGTACTAATAATACTAGCAATGTGTACTATAAACGAACAAATTATTTCACAATTTTAACAATATGCAGACACTTGACTTATCAACGTTGACCCCATCATCCGTGGACAGGGCCATTAGACCTTGGTCGGTAATTTGAAAGAAATACTCTACTGGACTTACAGTGTTAGGGTAGGATATTTTATGACTGGATAAGATGTAATACTCGGAAGTTGGCTTTCTCAGTCTAAAGAATCAGGACGATATTCTTCTTATGTGTCCGACGTTTCTTGAAGGTTAGTATAGTCTGTCGTCTATCGTAAATAATTGTAAACCACATTCGATCAGTGGTGGAGAGGGTGCTTTTATGCTCGCTTTCTGTGAAATTTTGAAAAGTAATTTAAAGATTGGGTTTCTTTTCTAACATACAACAGCTGCAACGTCGGATAAGTAAAAAAACATCGTCCTGATTCTTCAGACTGAGATAGTTAATTCAACTTGGAGAGAATTAGTGTAAGGTAAGAATAGCGATTTGACCAAGTCGTATGAAAAAAGACAACTTTGGGCCTATTTGGATCAAAATATATCAATTCCTAGAGTGGGCCTATCGGTAGTTTGGTGGCATTGGTTGAATTGGTTAGGCCAATAAATTTTCACCCTTATACAATTGTCTGTTTAAATGAATCGAAAATTTCACAGGATCAAATGCGATCGTTATGGTCCGAATTTTTCTCAAATTAAAACAAAGTCCCCTATCACTACATCCGAGTATCTATTACTTGGAAAGGGCTTAGATTTCTTAATCACGAACAAAAATTATACGCGTTTTTTAAAATCTACTCTATGTTTTGCCTTTGGCGTGTTGAAGTCCTCATCTAGGGCTTCTTCCCCATAAACTTGTTCCAATCTTCTTTTAATTTATATTTCCTGTTCCTTTCTATTTTCATTTTCATCAAGTAAATTATAAAAAGTAGTCAGTGAAGATGCTCCCTGAGCGCCTTAGCCTACGTTCTGTTACCTGTATCAATTATTGACGAAAAAAGTCCTTTCGAAAATAAGTCAAACGGTTGATTGCGGATGTTAGTCCCCGAGGGAAATGTATGTTAAGGTCACTCCTGACGGAAAGTGCTCGCGTTTTCGGGGGCACACCACTCGATACGGAAGCAACGCACAACTGTCATTTTTATTTTTTCACGCATGCTGCGACGCAGCAAAGCTAAATCAACAAAAATGACAGTTGTGCGCCGCCTCCGTATCGATTTTAGCCGATTGATACCCTCAGCATCAATAAAACAATGAGTTACCCTCACCAAGCAAATAACAAACAAATCGAAGAAAATTCAAGTGGTATTCATCCACCCCCTAAAGAAAATCTTGATGAGATTTGTCATCATTTCCCATAATTTAATTCTGGATTTCGGCGCCCCCTAAAGGCCTGGCGCCCTTGGCGGGGGCCAACCTGGCCAACCATACGCTACGGCGCTGGGCTTCAGACATTGCAGAATCGTTGTTTGAAACATATTTTCAATCTTCCTCGTTTGTATCCCACAATCAGCTTATATAATAATGAAAGTCATAAAATTCTTCCTATTCGTGGTCTTTGTGAGCTTCAAACATGTACTTATGTGCATGATATAATATATAACACAGGCATCCATAATAACTTACCAATTACATTGAATAATCAACTCCAGAATACACGACAAGCACATCACTTAGTCCGAACCCAGGCTAAAACTAATCTTGGACAGAGAAGAATCACTTTTATAGGTCCTCAAAAGTACAACACATTACCTAACGAGTTAAAACAAGTCTCGAATAGAAACATATTTAAAGCCAGATTGAAACTGTATCTAAAACATAAAATATGTGAATATCTTTGAACTGATCATTTAACCATGAACTATCCTTAAAGTACTTTTATTATAATTCTTCGTCATATTTCCAACTATATATGTTTACTTTTAGTGTTTATAGGGATCCCTTAACAAGAATTTAGTTTCCACTGGGTACACCCTGATTAACTGATTGTTGTAATTGTTCATCCCACATACCTAAGCATTTAAATTTATTTTTGTATTTCTATGTTAGTCTTCATTGTTTAGAAATTAGATGCGTCCATTGCCAGGAAGCTCTCTGCGCGAGTTTCTTGGTGTGGGGGAAGTGGTGGGCCATTAAAAAAAAAAAAAAAATAAATAAAATAAAAAAAAGATACGAGAGTATTATCATCAATATCCCTTTTAGTATCGAGAGGAATGTCAGCATCAAAATTGCTGTCGATATACCTTTTATATAAATCTAAATCAGCTCTATGATGATCAAAAGTAGAGCTGATTGGATTATTAATGGCTTCCTGTGAGATTTCAAACGTCACAGGAAGGTGATCAGAGTCAAAGTCAGCATGAGTTACCAATTGGCCACACAGCTGACTAAAATCAAGAATTTCGACTGGGAGAAAAACAAGTTGGTCCATTAGGATATTGAATAGTATAATATCCCGCAGAACAATCTTCAAATAAAATTTTATCATTGGAATTGCTTTGAGCATCATTCCATGAACAGTGTTTGGCATTGAAGTCATCAATTATGAAAATTTGGATTTGTTGCGTGTTAGAATTTGAAGATCAGCTCGCAACAAATTCCTGTGCTGCCCATTGCACTGGAAAGGCAAAGGCAGCAATAAAAGAGAATTGTCCAACATTTCAATAGAAACTCCCAAGATTTCAAAAACTTTGGTTTCAAATGAAGAATATAATTTATGTTTGATACGTCTATTAATGACAATGGCGACACCACCACAGGCGCTGTCAATTTGGAGTTATTTGGATCCATTAAAACGAAGTCCAATAAAAAATTTTTGAGTACTTGATACCAACCTGAACAGCTTTGCTTTGAACATTACATCAATCATGTGATGCAATTGTTCATTTAGAAAATCAAAGTAGGAAGCAGACATGCTACCTGAGTCGTCAGAACGAACCTTATTTTCCGTTGAAGAATGGGTATGAAAATCATTCATTGTCGGTAAATTTTCAGAAATGAAAATTTGCCTGCCTGCAGCGATGCTTGCATAGGAGGGCGTGTTTGAAAAATTAGAAACTTTGCTTCGAACTGTCAAGTCCATTTTGACCGCCATGATGGCGGTTATGGGTCAAACACACATGGGAAAACTGTCAAAACGCACGCAAACGTATCAATTGTGTTTGACCCATTACGTCCGGCATGCACCGCAACGAAAATGACTTTTTCTGGGGATTTTCGTTGTGTTTCGATACGATACAACTAAAATGTGCGACTATAAACATCGCACTTTAGTTTGGTCATATCGAAACAAATGGGGACTCTGAAATAGTATAAAAATGTTGCGATAATTTTCAATTTACATGAAAAAATATAATTGAGGTTAGGTCCGTTTTCCGACCGCTCTCTCACTGTGTGAAACGATCTCATCGAAAATCGTTAGCCGTCGATTATACTAAAATGAGTAACATGGCAGTTACTCATAATATGTGTTGTTCCAGGTTAGGCCCGTTTTGTGTGAACGAAACACAAAATTGTGTGAATGACTTTAAGCGTGTAAGATGTTTTTTTTTTCTCAGAACGGTGTCTCTGCAGGATTAAAACCCCTTGTCGGAATTTTACTTTCGCAAACGGGTCCAACGTAAAACGAAGGCACGAGTCCTTGCAAAGATCGTAACGGGGTCGGTGGGTACAAATAGCGCTGAGAAGCATTGTTGAAATTAAAATAGTACTAAAAAGTAATAAAAAGTATCAACACCCATTTAAACACATTATGCTGTCAGTTTTCAAATTTGTGCTGTGATTTTGTTTTAGTTCATTTGTATGGATTTGACAGTCGGATTAACAAGAGAAAGTTTGATAGTCCGATCAAAAGATATTT
Organism: Armigeres subalbatus; assembly: GCF_024139115.2. Taxonomy (NCBI): domain Eukaryota; kingdom Metazoa; phylum Arthropoda; class Insecta; order Diptera; family Culicidae; genus Armigeres; species Armigeres subalbatus. The sequence goes on along the minus strand of NC_085140.1, from coordinate 95,980,689 downwards.
TAGTTACTAGATAAAGATTGTCGCTTCGGTTCCCTTTGTTCTGCTGTCCGAAACATGTGTGGTACATACCTGTCAAATCGTATGGATTTTCCTTCTTTGACATTTAGCTCCCCTATCCTCGCCAGCAAAAGATGTTCCGGACAGCGAGAATCTTTATCTAGTAACTAAAATATCTTTTGTCCGGCATATGTCGGATCAGCGGGAGTATACTGTAGATATGAATTTTACAAAACCAGCTACATTGCGCAATAATCCTCCTATTCAAAACAACAAGGTTTTCATAACTTTCTAACGCATTTGGGCGGCATATGTGACCAAAGTCGAACATGGGAACAATTTTAGACGGTAGTGGATTGCCGTTTCATAACATCTCCCTTGATTGCATGTAATTATTACATCTATGCCAATTACTCCTTGCCCTTTATCAATAATGCGTATTTGAAATTATCAATATCAATGAGATGATTTTTTTTTCAATAAGGATATGTATGCGGATATATGGATTTCAGGCAGGACATATGGATACGGACATATGGGACAAATATGCGATTTAAAGCAGTACAGCTGAGTTCCAAACGAAGAATTAACAAAAATTCTATCCAAAATATCAACCAATGAATCGATATCGAAGAATCGACCGCCTCTTGAAATATCTAGATATGACTAAGAAATTTCTAGTAAATTTGTTCAAACTAAATGCTCTGTTGCCACCCGGTAGGATTCGACACCAAGTTGGGCACATGATTGCGTTCATCTAGTGCAGCATGATGTTTCATCAGAATCGGGTGTCTGCGCTTACCTTTTCAGAGTGATATAAAAACAACCTCTCTCGTATAAATGTGATGATTATTAAAAGACTCATTCTTATCTTATCGCAACGGAATTTGTCAACCCAGCTAGTACAACAGGTCGTATAAATGTGGCGAGCATCGCGCATACATCAGTCCAAAGTATATCATCCCATCGCAGTCGATGATGAGTGAGTTTTTCTCCAGCGCCATTATCTCTGTTGGTGATGATGGCGCGACAATATGTCAAGAAAAGGTTTGTCTTCAACTTATCTTACAAACACAGAGTCGCCCGGAACAATAAATTAATTCATACAAATTGTTCTTGTGTCACTTGGATGGTTGATTTTACTAATTGTATTTGCATATCTGGCATTGCAGACCCATGTTATCACTGCGCAAAGTATCATTCGAATATTACCACGTTTTTCGTCTTTGATGATGAAAATGCAGTCACAAGTACAACATCGTTGTAAATTACTAAGCTATCTAGGATTAAGAGCACTTTGAATTCTCGGGTTGAATCTCCAATTCGTCCTTTTGCCTTTTCCATTACAATTTTGTAGTTCGATCCTGGCTTTGAAAACTTGGTAATGGAGAAGAATAAATGTAAACTGCATAATTTTTTGGAAACATTCGCTGAAAAAACTTACGCGGACACATTCGTGCCGAAAATCGTTGTAACTAAATTTTCAAATGGCTATATCTCAGTCGTTTTTCAACCGATTTTCTGTGGTTTTTCACCAATCTCCAATCTTACCATCTTCTTCTAGGTTATTAGGGCATTAGGTCACTAAGGCATTAAAAAATATTGTGTCTAGGAGTGTTCAATTTTTTGCTAGAGCTGTGGGAGTAAAGCAACGGATTTATAAAAATGCAATTTTGTTAAAATGTTCATAATTTGTTAACGCAAATGATATTTATCCATCTAGTGATGATGGAAACATTGACATAATATATGAAAAGCATTACCTGGAACATATATTGAGATTATGCATACGGCGAAAATTCGGTGCCTGATGAAAACGTCTCATACTACAGGGTGTATGAAACCACTAAAAATATTTAAAAGCATGTTGTCTCTGTGAACTTGTTAAAATGATAATAAACTATGATGTTCTAGGATTTCCGAATTGTCCTGGAATTTGAATAAATTGGTCTACCGAATCAACCACGACTTACATGATTTTCCAAGTCCCGATATCTACCCAATTATGTCCTCCGAGTATTTGTCTTTCATTTGCCTCTCAAATCCTGGCATAAATATGAGATGTTGTAGGATCTACAAATTGTCCCGGAGTTTTAATCAGATGATCTACCGAATCAACTACGACTTCCATGATGTTCCTAGCCGCGGTATCAACGCAATCATGTACTCCTACTTCCCGTAGAAGCGATTTCGATTTTTTATAGACGCAAATGCGGTTCCAATTGCAATTTGTTATACGATATATGGTTTGCTGGGTAGGAGTTCCTGCAGCTTGATGCAAACTGACGATTTATAGACGACAAGATATATTTTCATATCGTCTGCCTGTAACATGAAGTAGTGGACTACATCGTTGATGAAGAGGAAGCAACGGTCCATGGTTGCTTCCCTTTGGAACACCAGACCCGTTTTTTAACCAATCTGAAACAGAAGAGCCTATTTAAACAGCGAGTTTTCTATCACACAGATAGAACATCATCTCTAACATCTCATGTACCTGGATTTGAGACGCTAATTAAAAACATATACTCAGAAGACATAATTGGGTTGATACCAAGGCCTGGGCCTTCATGGAAGTCGAGGTTGATTCGGTAGACTATTTGATTCAAACTTCAGGACAATTTGAGATCTTAGAACATTTCACATGTCTTGATTTGATACGCAAAGAAAATACATATACTAGGAGGACATAATTGGGTGGCCTTCGCGGCTTGGTACATTATAGAATTCGTGGTTGATTTGGTAGACTATTTGACTAGAATAATTTGGAGTTCTTACAATATCTCATATACCTGGATTTGAGACGCAACGGAAAGACAAATACTCAAAAGACATAATTGGGTTGATACCGCGGCCTGCGACATCATGGAAGTCGTGGTTGAATTGGTAGATAATTTGAATAGAATTCCAGGACAATTTGCAGATCTTACAACATCTCTCTGTCTGGATTTGATACGCAAATAAAAGACATATACTAGAAGGACATTGGGTCAACTTCGCGGCTTGGGAAATAATGAAAGTCGTGGTTCATTCGGAAAACAATTTGATTCAAACTCCAGAACAATTTGGAGATCTTACAAAATCTCATATACCTTGATTTGAGATGCAAATGAAAGCCATAAAAAAAGAGAAAAAAAGAACTCCAGTACAATTTGGAGATTCTACAACATCTTTTTCTTCTTCTCTTCTCATTGGCATTACATCCCCACACTGGGACAGAGCCGCCTCGCAGCTTAGTGTTCATCAAGCACTTCCACAGTTATTAACTGCGAGGTTTCTAAGCCAAGTTACCATTTTTGCATTCGTATATCATGAGGCTAACACGATAATACTCTTATGCCCAGGGAAGTCGAGCCAATTTCCAATCCGAAAATTGCCTAGACCGGCACCGGGAATCGAACCCAGCCACCCTCAGCATGGTCTTGCTTTGTAGCCGCGCATCTTACCGCACGGCTAAGGAGGGCCCCCTACAACATCTCATATGGCTGAATTTGAGGCAACAAAATACTCGGAGAACAAGATTGAATTAATAACGCGGCTGTGGGGCGAGACACTTTTTGCCCCCTCAATTATTATCTATCATTTTGCCTCCCCAATATATTTTGCCTTGAAAAATTCAAGTTTTCGAAGATTATCCATAAATAATCATACTGTTGCAACATCATTCAAATAGCTACCAGACTATTTTATTTACATTGGATATGCAGTTGATTCTTGCGTTGCTGTGTGCGTTTATAACTATAAAAATCCTTGATGACAAAAAGAGAGCTTATTTGTTCATTGTTTGGCTCAATCATTAAACTTTGCTGCACAAGATATCATCAAGACTGTTCCTGCCTGTAGTGATACACCAACCATGGTTGAGGATATGATCAATTTTGTCAGGGATTCTCCAAAACGGTCTCTCAGGGATCGATTTGGTCTGGGGCTCTGTTTCAGGCTCTCGAATCAAATGATACCACCAATCTAGGACCGCTTTCCCCAGTAAGATGGACTGTAAAGTATGACTCGATGTCGTCTGTCTTGGCGAACTATTCTGGTTTAGTTGAATTCACAACTATGTCTGACAATGATGCTTCAGGCGACACGTACCGAATCTAAAGATACCAAAACTTCTGAAAGCGTCTCAGATGCCGTGAACTATCTGCAGGAACAATCACATTTGATAGATCACCAAAATTTGTCAAGTATGTTAAGGTATTCATCACTATTCCGACAGCTGCTGCTGCTGAGCGATCGTTTTCTGGGCCCCGAAGGTTGTACCTAAACCTATAGGAGGTCCATTATGGGACAACAGCGACTGAATTTCATATCTCTATTGCTGTGAGAGTTGAGTTAATGAAAACAATAATAATAATAATAATATCTACTGCAGTTCTGCAAGTACATAGCCAATAAATGAAGATGAAGTGGTTAATCAATTTATTTCCAGAAATAGCCTGAGAATAAAAAAATATGTATAAGCAGGGCCAGGGCATCTTTAGTAATGTTACAGTTCCAGTTATACTTTTTCCTTGATTTATAGATTTTACAACTGTCAAAGTCTGAAACTCGATTTACGCATATGCACAACATGTGATAGATTTGATTCGGAAAAGGTATTCGAGGGTAAATACTTCCTTCGGTGGAAACCAGTACGCTAGACAGGTGCTTTCCCTACTAAACTACGAAGGACCTCCGTGTTTTCGTGGGATCAAACCCACCGAAGGAATTGGTAACCCTCCAATATCTTTTGTATTCCAGTTTTAAATTTTCTAACAAAACTGTTCGAATTTTTAAAACTACAACGTCTGTTGAAGATGCCAGTCTTGCAGTTTCAATTTCATTTCCTAACTCCCATACAGTTTATAACTCTACTGAAGATGCCCTAAGCTTTTTAAAAATCGATTGTTGTAATGTTTTTTTTTTTAACTTTATTAAAGTGTTTTTTTAATCTACAGATTAAGTTCAACACCGTTGTAATTAATTGCATATTATTCGGCAACTCGGCCGTACGAAAACTATTTTTTGTTAAATATCTTGGCTGTGCATATGCACAGCATATGTTTCGAAATGGACAAATTGATATGAAATTTGCGAAAACGAATCCACGTGTCTTGGAGGGACTCGAACCCTCAACCTCCTACTCTCTAGATAGGCGTGATAACCCCTACACAACAAGACCACTTAAAGGTCACGTTTGCGGAAAAGCCATCAGAATCCGAGTACCAACCTCCACCGCGGTTAGCTCTCTTTTTTGCAAATTGAATATCTTTCGGATGCTTGGTTTGTCCAATCTCCACATGTGCTTGACTATTGTATACCCACAGCCAAGCGAGTTCACATTGTTTATTAAACGAGATGATCGCACTCCATGCCCCCAGGAACTGTCTGGGCGGGACGGTATAGAATGCGAATTCAATCGCACTCTGCTGTGCCAAAGGCTTGCTTGGCTAAAGCATTTGATGAGTTTGATTGCCTTAACGTAAGCGGTCGCGTGTACTCAGACGACTAATGACGGTGAAAGACCGACACTTGATTACAATTAATTGCATATTATTCGGCAACTCGGCCGTACGAAAACTATTTTTTTGTTAAATATCTTGGCTGTGCATATGCACAGCATATGTTTCGAAATGGACAAATTGATATGAAATTTGCGAAAAAGAATCCACGTGTCTTGGAGGGACTCGAACCCTCAACCTCCTACTCTCTAGATAGGCGTGATAACCCCTACACAACAAGACCACTTAAAGGTCACGTTTGCGGAAAAGCCATCAGAATCCGAGTACCAACCTCCACCGCGGTTAGCTCTCTTTTTTGCAAATTGAATATCTTTCGGATGCTTGATTTGTCCAATCTCCACATGTGCTTTACTATTGTATACCCACAGCCAAGCGAGTGCACATTGTTTATTAAACGAGAGGATCGCACTCCATGCCCCCCAGTAACTGTCTGGGCGGGACGGTATAGAATGCGAATTCAATCGCACTCTGCTGTGCCAAAGGCTTGCTTGGCTAAAGCATTTGATGAGTTTGATTGCCTTAACGTAAGCGGTGCATATGCACAGCCAAGATATTTAACAAAAAAATAGTTTTCGTACGGCCGAGTTGCCGAATAATATGCAATTAATTACATTATGAACTGTTAGGAAATGAATAATTCATATTCCTTACCCTTTAGAGAGCGGGCATTCCAATTGATGGCGAAAATCCATTTCATTGCTCTGGGCCGCTTTCAAATTGGCCTCGATAAAATTTAGGTATATGAAATTAGATAGAAGAAAACATCGATCAACGGTATTTCAAAGGTGATATTCTCACGACGGCCATTCAGAATGGTTCGACGGGTGCAGATGAGAGATCCTTACAAGCTTTATATTTCATTCAGGCACTTTCGAACGTCCATATAAAACATGTTCCCGCAAGAAATCTGCCTCGACCAACCTGGCAGAACGCGCCCCTGTCTGAACCAAAGGGCAGGGTATTTCGTAACAACTAAATATGACACGCTTCGGATTTTCTCGTCCGCTTGGGATACCTACCATGTAAAGGTGTCTAACCAACGTTTCGGGAACCATACTTCATAATTGATAAATATGCACATTAAGGTCACTCCTGACGGAATCCAAGTTCCAAAGTGCTCGCGTTTTCGGGGGCACATCACTCGATTCAGAGGCGGCGCAAAACTGCCATTTTTGTTGATTTAGCTTTGCTGCGTCGCAGCATGCGTGAGATACTTAATAAAAATGACAGTTGTGCGTTGCTTCTGTATCGAGTGGTGTGCCCCTGAAAACGCGAGCACTTTTAAACTTGGATGCCGTCAGGAGTGACCTTAAATCGGATTAAACTTGTTCAAGGACAGTCACGCACATTTACACATCGTCAATAAACATCCACCATGAAAAATAATCAGCTAACTCACCAAATAACAAACTTTGGGCATTCAAATCACACTGACCCCAATAGATGGCAGCAAAATTAGTACATTGCGATTTCATATCAATTTGTCCATTTCGAAACATATGCTGTGCATATGCACAGCCAAGATATTTAACAAAAAAATAGTTTTCGTACGGCCGAGTTGCCGAATAATATGCAATTAATTGTAATCAAGTGTCGGTCTTTCACCGTCATTAGTCGTCTGAGTACACGCGACCGCTTACGTTAAGGCAATCAAACTCATCAAATGCTTTAGCCAAGCAAGCCTTTGGCACAGCAGAGTGCGATTGAATTCGCATTCTATACCGTCCCGCCCAGACAGTTCCTGGGGGCATGGAGTGCGATCCTCTCGTTTAATAAACAATGTGCACTCGCTTGGCTGTGGGTATACAATAGTCAAGCACATGTGGAGATTGGACAAATCAAGCATCCGAAAGATATTCAATTTGCAAAAAGAGAGCTAACCGCGGTGGAGGTTGGTACTCGGATTCTGATGGCTTTTCCGCAAACGTGACCTTTAAGTGGTCTTGTTGTGTAGGGGTTATCACGCCTATCTAGAGAGTAGGAGGTTGAGGGTTCGAGTCCCTCCAAGACACGTGGATTCTTTTTCGCAAATTTCATATCAATTTGTCCATTTCGAAACATATGCTGTGCATATGCACAGCCAAGATATTTAACAAAAAAAAAAAAAAAAAAACCGTTGTAATGTTTCCATTTCTTTAATTGAATAATTTCATATCTCCAAGCCCCCCAATAATGAGGATACACTCTTCCTCTTTCCAACAATATGCTGATCTCTATGATCGGTTGAGAAATGTTGGAGTTATGACAGTTTTGATGAGTCAAGAATTGACAAAAATCGAGGGGTCCATTAAAATGATTTCGTATATAACTAACGAGGGGTTCATCTTTCTGAAGAATTTAACTCGGATCCTTAATATACTCGCAGAATGCTTTCGAAAGAACATAAATTTAGGCATTTTTAAGAACCTCGTGCAAATAGTGGCCCGGTTTCAGCGAGAATTACTCTAAATTTTTTACAATCAATCCTATCTCAAGTTTCTGAAGCATGTTATTTTTTTTAAAACTTGATTGGGCGTTATTTTGAGCAAACAACGGAATATCAATACCATGCACTCACATCGAATAGTAGTGCTTTATGATATTGATACACCTATCATGTTTAACCTTTTCGGTAGTTGTTATTATTTTTCTGAAGAACGCTTCAATGTTTTTCCAAGAAAAATATTTTGCTTGTGAAATTTTTGATATTTTAATCACAATTTGGATCAAATTCATTGGATAAGCCCGTTTGTTTTTCGAATTAAAATTGCAGTGTAAAATAATTGATAGCAATGCTTCTCAACGTGATAGCCAATGTGATAGGAAATGGAAACGATCTGGAATCGAACCCATGGCCTCTTTCGTATAGAGCAGGAACAAGTGGTGGCCTTATGACTGCCATGCCTGTTACTGAGAAAAGCATCACAGCGGAATTTGCTTTATTAACACATTACCATGTTGTTTTCTTTGATTTATTTAAGATGTATACAATTCCATAGATTTTAATGGTGACTTTAAGTCACATGACCAGACATACGATATAAGAAATGTCGCGAAAAACAAACATGGTTGTTCCACAGAATGATTTGTCAAATTAATGCAAAACCCCATTACAAAATTTGAACCGGGAAACCGGGAAAAAACCGGGAATTCGATAATGGAAATTGAGTGGCCACCCTGTGCTATTGAAGAAGAAGCTAGCGTTGCACTTACGAGATTGACTGATTCACCGAAACCGATTGCTAAACTGTAAGCAAGTTTTCAATTGTAAATATTATCATACCTAAATATTTACGTTTTTACGCGGAGGATATGGGCCGCGTAAATTAAAACAACGTAAAAGTCGAGTCAAGTAAGAGATACTGAAGACGACCTTACTGTTGTGGTCGAAATACGTATCTGTCAAGGTACAATCAAGTGGTGGAATTAAATCACAAAAAAATGTCTCAATAACCAGCGAAATCCTGAAATTCGAGTGAAAAAAAAATCGCATAAAATACGATTTGTGTGAAAACGCGTAAAAAAACGACTTCAGTATTCATCTGGTATGAAGCGTTGATCGAAGGATTCAAGAAAATTGAAAATCCATCGAGAAATGGCTGAGATATTAGCGATCAAAGTCAGGGTTTGCAGAAATCGCTCTCAATAGATAACGAACAACGATAAAAGAGAGGCAAAAACTGTTCCGAATCATAACAAGCCATGATAACAAATTTATCAAACTTGTATACAACTGCGAAAAAAACAGAATCGGATAGGCAGCCCCCACAGAAAAATGGTGATTCTCGCTATTGAGTACTGCAATCAAAAGCTTTCATGTTGTTCTGTTGATTGCGCTTTTCAAATTAATTCATGAAAAAAAATGTTACTTGGTTCCTTTTGAAAAGTTAAGCGAGAAATTTATCATGAGGTATAACATCCCGAATCAGTTCTCTATCATGACAGCTTGCGAAAAAAGTTTCTCGCGGTATGCTACATATCGTAGAGTAGAGTGGGGCAAGAGTACGCACTTAGTTTTCAATCGATCATGTGGCCCTTATGAAGCAAGCTTCTGCATATCAAATCAGTGTCGATTATTCATATACTCTTCCTTTATGTTACCCAGTGGAAAAAATATTGAAATTATTGAGATTCGTTTTAGTAGAACCCTTATTGCAAGACAAGTGAAAAACGCACTCTTACCCCACCGGTGGGGTAAAAGTGCGCATCGGGTGGGGTAAGAGTACGCATTTATCCAATCATGTGCTTTAAGTATATATTAACACAAATAAGAATTAATATCATTTAATTGATGTTTAATGAGAATATATTAGGGAATGTTTAAAGATTACGTAACTCTGTAAGGGGGAGGGGGTCCTAAAAACGTGCGCTTTCATACGAAAAACCATTGTTTTTTTATATATACAAAAAACTACAGAGGTAAAAATATATATCAGGTTTCGCGTGGCATATACAAAGGCATTTTCCTTAAAGAAAGTCCACCAATCACGTAACGTAAAATTTGGCTATTTCATCACCCCTCCCCCTATCTTACACTATTTGTATGAATCCTCTAAAAAATATATGGATCGTCATACATCTCGCAACCCCTCCCAGCTAAACGTTGCGTAATTTATAGATGTTTCTTTTGATTAAATTAAATTATCATTTAGATGAAATTGTGTTTTCGTACTATGTTTAGTCCTAACAAGTCCAAATGAAATTTCATTATTTCGCTTCAGTGCTTTGATCGCTAAGTCCTTTCTAACACCGAATTACTTCAACTTATCCTAAAAACATGTGATAATTTGGAATTCTGTCCCTTTTTTCTTAGTTGTGGATCTTTACGCTTTGGAAGAAGTCTTATTTCGGCCGGAGATACGGGTTTGACATCATAACTTGAAAATTCATATGCGTACTCTTGCCCCACCGGTTCCTGCGTACTTTTACCCCACAGTCCCAAATATTATTCAAGTAATGGTTTTGACTTCTTGGAAAACCAATCGGATTGGTGTTCTGTACCATAAAGTACTCTATACAAAAGGTTATCGAAATGGTATAATGTTCACCTGATTGAACGTATATATAGTAATGAAATACTAGTTGCGGAAACCCAATTATTTTTAGCAAAATGACCAAAATGTTATCTAACTCCATATCTCCCTTGTTGCTAGTTTATCTAGTTTTATCTAGTTTATCTTTATTTATCATCACTGGAGATACCTTTCAAGACGACTTTGATCAATCGCTCATTTTTGTCATCGTACGTGAAAAATTTATGCCGCTTCTCACTTAAATCAGTTAGATACTGAAGAAGACGTTTGCGATCGTCAAAGGATCCCGGCAAAACGCGCAGTCACCCTTCCTGGCAATCTGAAATGAAACCTTGATCCCCTGAAGGTTACTCAAAATCTCATTCCTAAAGCCAAAAAACTCGGTGACAGATACCACAATTGGCGGAATCCTTTGCTTTTTCGCATGGATCGAATCACCTGGGCTAGATGTAGATTCGATTTGCTCAATTTCGTCATGAATCAAATCGAAATGATTCCTCAGTTCGATAGTAGACGAATTTCGCGCCAACCCTTCTATGGGGGTATTTTAATTATCTAACTAACCCTTTTCAAATGTTGATCCACATTAATGTTAGATTATGCTAAATTGCTTCCTAAACAAATTTGTATACTTCCAAAATGTGTCGTTGATTGATGGTAGGCTGCTGAACCTATAATTGGCGCCGTAGGCATAAAACACGCTGATAAATTTTCACTTAATATGGAAATGAAAAAAGTTTTTGTTAGAAAAACTTTTTTCTCCTTAAATATGTCACAGGAACATTATTCCCAGAAAAGTTAGATAATTCAAATACCTATCTCCAAAAAAAAATTTCATCGATTTCTGAGGTGAGGTTTTTTTTGTAACATCAATTTTAATTTTTTAAACATTTTTCCTCTTGTTTTTGTTAATGCTCATTGCTGACCGTGGAGACGTGACCTTCTAAGACGTCTTCCTTACAGAATCACCACCACTTGTCGGAATTTTACTTCCGCAAACAGGCTAAACGTCCAAGCGAAGATCATAACGGGCACAGTAAGTACAAATAGCGCTGAGAAGCGTTGTGGAAATTAAAATAGCTACGAGTAGTATTAAAAACTTCCTTCAGCAAAGAGAAAAGACAACCGCTTAGTACAAGACTGCCCATGATTTCATAGTTGACGTAACAACCACAGACAAACAGACATAACACTCGTCAAATTTCCATCGTTCACTGATTTACTGGTCAATTCAAATAATCATTAGTTGGCCAATCGATCACTCGTGGCGCGCACATCGTTTTTGCTCGAGTTTGACGTTTGCTCACTATCGCCATCTGGTTCGTGATTTGCCCAACTAACTGAAAACAACAGATGTCGTTAGTGTTTGCACGACGATGAATTTGATGAGTAAATGTTCAATGTGTTATGTCTGTTTGTCTGTGTAACAACCATTGCACTTTCGTTTGAATTTCGTATAATTTAGGGACAAACATCGCAAATTAAAATCGTTTCAACCTGCAAGCACTTAGATAAGGTTTGGAACAAGCATCATATCGATGTTGCAGCGGTAAAATTACTCTAAAAAACGCATTATATGTCAAATTCGCTGAAATTTCGAATATTTGATACGTCAACTATGAAATCATGGGCAGAAGAGCACAATGCGCTCTGGAAGAATTCCTCTTAATGCATGACATCTCTGCAGACATGCGTACGCTTGTCCCAACTATTCCTGCGTACTTTTGCCTAACAGCTACAAATATATTCAGTTAATGGCCTTGACCTCTTGGAAAACCAATCGGATTAGTGTTCCGTACCTTGAAGTACTCTATACAATGGGTTCCCAAATGGTATAATGTCCACCTAATTGAACATTATCTTCTTCTCATGAGGGTAACACGATGATACTTTTATGCCCAGGAAAGTCGAGATCATTTACAAACCGAAAATTGCCTAGACCAGCACCGGGAATCGAACCCAGCCACCCTCAGTATGGTTTTGCTTTATAGCCGCGCCTCTTACCGCTAGGCTAAGGAGGGCCTTATTGAAGATATATGTGGTAATGAAATACTGGTTGCGAAAACACATTTTTTTTTAGCAAAATGGCCAGAACATTATATTACTTAATATCTCTGCTGCTAATTATTCAAATCGTTTACAATTACGCACAATAGTTGGTCAGAATAGGTGTCAAACTGATGCAGTGCTGCTAGTTCATCTTTTGTTTCTACTTTGAAAAAAAAATTCAAATACGTACTCTCAACCCACGTGCACTCTTGCCCCACTCTACTCTACATATGGTCGGGGTTCTGCCAAATCACACCAAGCGCCTTAACAAATTTACCCATTTTTCAGGCCAAACTTTCGTGTAGCAAATTTAATTGAGCAGATAGAGGGAATGACGGCTTTGGTAGGTTTGTTCTATTATTGGCAGGGGGGTTTTTTATGACTGACTAGGCTCAAATTTGGCCTAAACATTCTTCGCATATCAAAAAATATTGTGGCCAAATTTCATAAAATTTGATAGACAAAAACCCCCCTGCCAATAATAGAACAAAACCTGAAAAGGCCGTCTTTCCCCCTATCTCTTAATTCCATAACTGAGGATATCGTACAACAAATGTATGTATTAATTGATGTGCAATGATTTCCGTTTTCCTTTTACGAACAAAATATCATATGTCCGTAAAAAAGCCGCTTGCTGCGGTTTGGTAGAACCCCGACCATATATGAGTTTCTCACCACTACTGTATGCCAGTATTCCAGCAACCGAAAGTCAAATATTGAACCAGTCATGAACGCGATTGTCCAATAAATTTCCATTAGCTGGTACACATGTACTACATCGCCCGGTAAATGATAATAGGGTAAACATTCGCACGTATTCCGGGCAGGGCTCGAAGATCAATTAAAAGAAAGTTATTTTGCCGCAACTCGAATGTAAGCCTTCGTCAGCACATGTGTCTAAAAGTATGATGTCGCTAACCGCACGCAGTCACGAAGCCCACTTAAATTTCATAATAGAAACAACTAGGCTCATAACACTTGTTGCGTGGCAATAACAAATCCATATTAACATTTGTGGATTTCTAATGTAATTTTGAAGATACTGGGGTGTCGGAATTTGAAACGCTCATGCCAGAGATCCTAGATGTTCCTAAACCTGCCCTGTGCTATGGTCACTGAAAGACCAAATTCATTTTTAAACGAAACTTTCATTTGGGTTTTGTCAACCAAAAGGCCATATGCTTTGTCATATTATTCTAAGTTTATCAATCGGACGAATATTTTCTTTTCTGTTCAAATAGATCTACCCGAATAAAGATTGTTCCGGAACTTGTTAGAAGAGCACCGGAAGACTTGTTGCATTCGTAGATGAAATATCAGAAATACTGAAAAAGAAATAAAATAATGAATAAATGAAAGTGTCGTAGGAATGAGGTTTAGAAGTTGTTCGGTGGCCACCGGATGATCATTTCTAATCCAATATTGGTCGTCTGTTCATGAAATTCGGATGAATTAAGGGTGTCGGACGCAGGTTAACGAACAATTGCATGTGCTGTCCGATTTGGTTTTTGTTCTAACGAAGCAAATGTTCTGCAAAATATTCCTTGCCCATTGCTCGACTGCTCATGAAGCTCTGAAACAGACGGATGATTTCCCTCTCTGCACAACTTCTTACTCTCATACTTCATACACATACATTTCATGCATATACCTAGTAACGAAATCATTTTTCTCCTTATTAATTATGAAGCGAGCTTTTATCAATTGGCGTATACTGTTAAATTGTTATGGAATTTATATCTTGAACCAGATTTTCTTAAATACTTGTATCCGTACCAAGGTTACATGACTGGCTTTCAAACAGAGAAAAATCACAAGGAAAAAGACACACTCTGCTAGCCTATCGGTCTATATGCAAAACGCCGCATACATATATGTGAAGTAAGTCATGTTAAGTTATTGAGCAAACACTTCGATTTCTATTGATGGGACATATATAAACTATAGTCGGAGTGTGTAGTCTTCTATGACCACAGTCATAAAAAAAGTTTCAATATGTAGATCGATAAAGTTTTGCAATGGAAACCTGTGAAACGAAACCGGAGGTCAAATACACAGACACATGTACATTTAGAAATGTAATTTTCTCCTTCAAAAGAAATAAAGTTGTTTTGTGATGCTGTTAACCAATCTAGTACATTTAAAAATTTGAACTTTCTTTACAACAAACTATTGTCAAAATACACGATGAAAAATTAAAGAATGCGTTTTTCTATATCTCCACAAACCAGAAGTGTGCCAATGAAAGCTACGTACGTCATCAGTTCATTCTTGGAAATTGTAGAAACTGAAACAGATAACGTTTTTAAAACGCAATGCTCACTAATAGTGACCGCCGACCACGTTACTGCCATTGAAGTTTAGAGGCGCAACGCAAGTCAAGCTGATGGAAAAGAGTTCTCTGTCGCACAAAATTGACTGACTATGTATTGACTAATGTTGGGAAAGAAAAGTATTCCCGATCAAGAATGCATAACGAAATTATAACTCAATTCTGGAAAATCATCGTTGTAGCGTATCATATTTTAAACCGTGATGACAATTACCTTGAAAGTAGATTTTTGTGCAGAATAATTATATCAACGTTTTTTATAAAGCCTGTCCACGTTAAATTTCGGACAGTAAGATAATGTACAATTGATTTGTCCCCATTTCATCAATTTGGACGATAGCTAAAACATGCCAAAAGCAGCAGAAAAGCGAAGATATTGAGCTGTAATGTAAATAGATCGTCTCAGTGGTTAATAAAAATGTTTAAAAATCGCATTGGACGATGGGTGTCCGAAATTTAACGTGGACAGGCTTTAATGTTGATATGAAGGTATCAGCATTTAATTTAATTTTGTTAGGGCTAGAGGGATTTTTTATATATTTTTTGTTGTTTTAACAACTAACCAGCCAAATTTATAACAATTTTGCTACAATACTTTTCTTAAATAAATAATTGATCTGGTTATGTACCATCATATGGTGGAAAGAAGGTTAAGGGCGGCACGTGAAATATGTGAATAAGCCATAAATGTTGAGGTAACCTCCCACATTTCGAGAAAACTGGACGACTATGGAGGGCCTCACTTATAGCTAGAACATTAGACAACAATCCAGTGAAAATGGTTCTCGATAAAGATACGCATGCTGTAAAAAAATCACACGGCGTGCAGCTTTCAGTTTCACAGATTTAGAAATTTTAAAAGGAATTTTTGAGAATTTGATTAGTATTTTGGATGGATTGATATATAAATTTTTAGATATTTCTAAAACATATCTGAAGCTCTAGATAATTCGTAATCCAATATATCAAGTACGTCGTTGCAATATTGTATTCAGAAATACAAAATTATCTTTTACCATTACAGACAAACTTCCATGAGTCGATGTTCTTTGACTCGATTTAGACTCATTTCAAATGAATTCATGCGTACATTTGTTGTAGGATTCAGCATGGACTATACCGCATCTAAGGAATGTCCCATACTTTTAACATTATCTCCGGATGGAAAATACAATTTCGAAGATTTCTTCAACTGCTACAACAGGACGCGTAATTCCATTGTTGATCAAATGAGTAATTAATCTCGAGCTAGATCTCGAAGGTATGACGAGAAAACAAACTTTGATTGTGATGCCTCGCGCTGACTAGGTGCTAGGTATTTGAGTTTCGAGATGCTTCTTGGCTTTTTCAAGTGATAAAATGCAACACTTTCCATTGCATCCTTCGCCACATCTTATTATCATCCGTCAGTCTAAAATTTATCATCCTTGACAACGAGAGACAGCTACACGAATGTTAACGGAAATTTACAATCCCTTGTGATGTCTGGTGAAGTACTGTTTGGATTAGTAATAAATATGCCGTTGTTGATCATCCAGCTAGAAACGGGTTCCGTGCAATATGTATACTGTAAACCGTTACACATTTCGGAATCTGGTTCACAAAACACTGAAATCCAAAGGGTGGCACGCTACTCTCAAATAAGGCTCTTGCCACTTACAGGTCAGAAAGCATGGTTTAGGCGTTTTCAGCTCTTTTGAATGACGGAGCTTCCATACAGATAAGGAGTGTTTTTAACATTGTGACATTTAATTTCATCATCGGAATCAAGAATGCTTTGTCCGCGATTGGACTTCTAGAAGAAGTGCTTAAAGATATCTGCTTATATCTATCAAATGACACGTTTGATATAAACGGATATCATATATGGTCGGGGTTCAGCCAAATCGCACAAAGCGTCAATAAAAAATAATCCATTTTCATGTACAAATTTTCGCGTAGCAGATCCAATTCATCACAATTCCACCTTTTAACTGAGGATATCCAACAACACATGTATCATATATAAATTTATCTCCATTAATTTTTTTTTATAAATATCACAAGACAGTCAAAAAGACGCTCGGTGTGATTTCGCTGAGCCCCGACCAGACGGAAGTCCCTTTTATGAAATAGAAATTAGAAATTGGCATCAAGTGTTGATGAATCGCTAAGATTTGTAACTTTCTGAAACGCAAATATTCGTCGTTTTGGATAGTGCATCATGTTTTGGATGTACGCATTTTGAACACCTCGTATTTAGTCTGTTCAAAGTCGAATTTCCAATTTACGCTACGTTATTGGACCGATTAGACTGCTTCAATTAAAAGATTCCTGAGTTTTAAACTCACGATTTCGACATGACTTATTGCGTGCGTTATGAGATTTTCAGTGATGTAAGCTGTGAAACGTAACGCATTGTAATGCTCACTTTCTTGAACAAACAAATTTCATTAAAATTTTATCCTAATATTATTATTTTCGCTCGGGAAACTAGTAAAACAGAAGCAAAACAATATTATATTCCTGAAGCCAGTGGTGGAATTAGCAGCGGCATTGATTTTAGTCCAGAAATTAAAAAAAACGTTCATGGAGGGTTCAAAATGTATAGAGGTCCAAATCAAGTTGATTACCCTACTTGGTGGAAATTTAGAAAATGGAGTTTGGCGCAGACATATGGTTTACAAGCTGTACCAACCATAGGCCAGGCATAAGCGGAAAATCATACATCATACATACAAGGTGACTATACAATGAAGCCACATTTCGGCCATTTTGGAAACCACGTGCTTTTCACAGTAATTTTTCAAGAGCACGAGATGAGAGAACCATAACGCGCATAGGGGTAAAAATATTCGTAGATCATTTGCTTGCTTATGCTGAGCAATCGACTTTTTTTTGTTGAATGTCTTGGCTGTGCATATGCCATAAGCCATCAAAAGCCATCAGAATCCGAGTACCAATCTCCACCGCGGTTAGCTCTTTTTTGCAAATAAATATCTTTCAGATGCTTGATTTGTTCAATCGTCACATGTGCTTTACTGTTGTATATCCACAGTCAAGCGAGCCCACTTTTTTTTATTCGATAAACATCACACTCTATGCAGCAACGGGCAGGCGGATTTGTATAGAGTGCGAATCAATCACACTCTGCTGTGCCAAAGGCTTGCTTGGCAGAAGCATTCAATGAGTGTGATTGTTTTCTACGCATGCGGTCGCGTGAACTCAGATGACCAATGTTTCTCGAATAATACACAAAGTGGGCTCGCTTGAGTGTGGATATACAACAGTAAAGCACGTGTGATGATTGGACAAATCAAGCATCCGAAAGATAGGTACCTATTCAATTTGCAAAAAAGAGCTAACCACGGTGGAGGTTGGTACTCGGATTCTGATGGCTTTTCCGCAAACGTGACCTCAAAGTGGGTTTGTTGTGTAGGGGTTATCATGCCTATCTAGAAAGTAGGAGGTTGAGGGTTCGAGTCTCTCTAAGACACGTGAATTCTTTTTCGCAAATTTCATATCAATTTGTCCATTTCGAATCATGTGCTGTGCATATGCACAGCCAAGATATTTATCAAAAAATGATGTTCGTACGGCCTAGTTGACGAATAATTATTATATTGCATATTATATTGCATTGCATATTATAATATCCAATTAATCGACTTTAATTAGACCACTGTACAAATATTATTAAGCCACATTTGGGATTCCGGATAGTAGCAAAGCATGCCCAAGTAACATTTTAAGTTTTATGACGCTCTTGAAAACCATAATTTACTCTACAAGGGTGTTGTAAAACCAGCATAAAATCAAAATGTTACTAGGGTGAGGTGATATACCTTGAGGTGTATGTTCTCCTAGATTAGGGTGACCCATACCTTGAAATGTTCGCTGAAATAGGACTTTTTTTTTCTTTTTATGCACGCATTTGACTAAAATAAGACAAAACTGATGTTTTTCCTGCGAATATTGACACGAAACCATTGGCAGCGAAATAAAGTAATAAAAAAAAATGGAAATTGCCAATAAAGAAATCAGTGTAGAAGCAAAAAATAACTATAAAATTTCCCCAAATAGTTAAAACTGTCCATTGAAGAAAATTACAAAATTTCCATAAGTAAATCAATATTAGCAATAAACAATTGAAAAATTTTCCACAAAATAAATATTTTTTTTATTATATATTCATATTTTTTGGTGGAAATTCATTATATATATTCATATTTTAGTTTTTAATTTTTTGTGGACCAAAAAAATATTCATTTTGTGGAAAGTTTTGTAATTTGTTATTACTAACATTGATTTATTAATGGAAATTTTGTTTTTTTTTTTTGGGAAATTTTGATTTTTTGATGGAAAATTCTTCTTTTACAAAGTGAAGAATTGGTTACATAAAATTAAAAGTCCATGAAGAAAATCTACTTTTATAAATGAGGGGGTCAAACGCAAAGGGGTGTAAGTGACAAAAACTTAGTTTTGAGAAAAAATCAGAAGGGTTGTGTACAAGGCACGACCGCTAGGTTGGACAGCGTAAGGATATTATTTATTGAATACTTACAAAGCGTTTTCCTGCTCGCTTGTTGATTTGTTGAACATTTCAAAGCGATCAGACGCATTTTCTTCTTGCGAAATGGCTGGCCGTAAGCAGGAAAAGTGGAAGAAGCTAGCAGTAGTTGTAGAGAACAGCAAGGAGGAGCAGAGG
Source organism: Armigeres subalbatus (assembly GCF_024139115.2). NCBI lineage: Eukaryota > Metazoa > Arthropoda > Insecta > Diptera > Culicidae > Armigeres > Armigeres subalbatus. The sequence continues at coordinate 95,961,108 of NC_085140.1, read as the reverse complement.
CGGAGGAAATCAAAGTACATCTACCTATATAGATTGATTTCCTCACATGCCAACAGAATCCGAGTAACATTTAGCTTGCTGTCGCTGAGGAAATGAAGCGGATTAGAACTGATCTATTAAACCAAATGGCCCTTTTCAGGGATACAATAATCACTGGAAGGGGGATATTACCGACTTGCTTTTTATTCATTGTTCGAACCTATTCTAGTAAAAAGAATTATTGCCGATCATCATCACTTGAATCACAGGTTTTATTTGAATGGAAATATTTATATTTATTTTTGCAGCTTCTCCTTTTGACACGCGCTCATGATTTTATTACCGACGAAAAAAAACTGCCTTCGCCAAGCGATTATAATTTTCATTATACCCGCCTCTTTGTTGATTGGTATGAGTGCAAATATTGTGTAACCGTAACACTCACCAAAGGGGCGTGGCTACATGGTTAGCTTTATCGATTACAAGAAAGAAGTTTTACCGCGCGCGCGAGCCATTTCATTCGAGATGCCGCGAAGAGCAGACCGTCGTCCAACCATCGGCATCGGCAGAATTCCTGCTGGGATTGGGTCGTGAGGTCGTCGTCGTCGTCAGCATCCACAGCGCTCAGATTAAATATTCTTGTTTGAAATACTAACGATTAGCTACCATCAGTGAAAGCAGCTCTTAAGCCACAACTTGAGGCTAGACGAATTTTGATCAAAGTACAAATTAATCGCTTGGTGATGACAGATAGTTTCCGTCGGAAGCAGAATCACGAGCGCGCGTCAGAGAAAGACGCAGCAGAAAATTATTCGTATGGATAGTCAAGTGAAATTTACAATATTAAAATTTTAGTAGGTTTTTAAGTCTGCTACTTCCAAGCAGCACGCGCAGCATCTTTCAAAGGTGTCGGGCCATTTGGCCGAATGCCATTTGGCCGAATGTCGTTTGGCCGAACGCCATTTGGCCGAATGCCGTTTGGCCGAACGGGTCATTTGGCCGAATGCCATTTGGCCGAATTGTTGAAAAAAAATCCTTAGATTGTGAGTAAAGAAAAGTGAGTGATAAGAACTGAGAATTGAGAAGCGAGAAGTGAGAAGTGAAAATTGTGGAATTATTCCTTATTTCATTCTTTCTCCTTCTTTTCTCTTCCTTCTTCCTTCTTTTTCCTTATTTCTTACTTCTTCTTTCCTTCTTCTTTCTTCTTTCTGCTTCCTTCCATCTTCTTCTTCCTTTTTTTCTTCCTTCTTTCTTCCTTTTTTTCTTCCTTCTTCCTTTTTCTTTCTTAATTATTTTTTCTTCTTTCTTTCTTCTTCCTTCTGTTTTCCTTCTTCCTTCTTTCTTCCTTCTTTTTCCTTACTTCTTACTTCTTCTTTCCTTATTATTGCTTCTTCCTGCTTCCTTCTTCCTTCATCATCCATCCTTTTCCCTTCTTCCTTCTCACTTCTTTCTTTCTTCTTCCTTCATCCTTTTTCCTTCTTCTTCCTTCCTTCTTCCTTCTTCCTTCTTCCTTCTTCCCTCTTCCTTCTTCCTTTTTCTTTTTTCCTTCTTTCTTCTTTCTTCTTCTTTCTTGCTTCTTCCTTCTTTCTTCCTTCTTCCTTCTTCCTTCATCCTTCTTCATACTTACTTCTTCCTTCTTCCTTCTTCTTTCTTCCTTCTTTCTTTCTTTTTCCTTCTTCCTTCTTTCTTCTTCCTTCTTACTTTTTCTTTCTTTCTTTTTCTTTCTTCCTTCTTCCTTCTTTTTTTCTTTTTCTTTCTTCTTTCTTCCTTCCTTCTTTCTTCTTCCTTTTTCCTTCTTCCTTCCTTTATCATCCATCCTTTTCCCTTCTTCCTTCTCACTTTCTTTCTTCTTCCTTCATCCTTCTTCCTTCATCCTTTTTCCTTCTTCTTTCTTCCTTCTTCCTTCTTCCCTCCCCCTTCTTCCTTTTTATTTTTTCCTTCTTCCTTCTTCCTTCTTCTTTCTTCCTTCTTTCTTTCTTTTTCCTTCTTCCTTCTTTCTTCTTCCCTCTTCCTTCTTCCTATTTCCTTCTTCTTTTTTTCTTTTTCTTTCTTCCTTCTTTCTTCCTTCTTCCTTCATTCTTCTTCTTTCTTCCTTCTTCCTTCTCCTTTTTTGCCTTTTTCCTTCTTCCTTCTTCCTTCCTATTTCTTCCTTTTTCCTTCTCCTTTCTTCCTTCTTTCTTTTTCCTTCTTCCTTCTTTCTTCTTCCTTCTTCTTTCTTCCTTTTTCTTTCTTCCTTCTTCCTTCTTCTTTCTTCCTTTTTCCTTCTTCCTTCTCCTTTCTTCCTTCTTCCTTGTTCCTTCTTCCTTCTTCCTTTTTCCTTGTTCCTTCTTCCTTTTTTCTTCTTCCTTTGTCCTTTTTCCTCCTTTCTTCTTACTTTTTCCGTCTTCCTTCGAAAATCTTACTTTTCACTTCACTTGATAAGGAAACAAATTTTAACTATTCGGCCAAATGGCATTCGGCCAAATGACCCCAAACCCTTTTGACGTAGGACTTACGTCAAACTTTACTATACTGGGTGTCATTTAAATTCTTTGAAATCGAGAGCGTTAAGCTGGAAGGGAAGATTTCGAACGTTACTAGCGCCTTTATCTTTTGATGGATTTTGAAGATTTATATATCAATCGACTCGGACACTCTCCACAAATTTGTCAATTTCATCGAAACTTAAGATTATTAATGATAAGCTATTGAACTTTTCAATTCTTGTCAAAGCCAATATAAATTTCATATAGAACCGATCCCGTGCGTTCCTAACACGGACATCAGAACGCAGTATGCCATGGGCCTTCGGGTCCACAGCAATATTTTCTATATTCTCATAGAGCGCTTATTCAACCAAAAATAGTCTTCTTCAACTCAAAACTAGCTTATTCAGCTCAAATAGTCTGTTGGGGCAAGCATATCTGTCTCATATTGATATGGATGAACATGGGACAGTAACTGTTATGCTTTTAGCGCCTATATTGCTAAAATGCATCAATTTCGGAGACAAGCTCAGTGATCTTGTGGCAACCGCTACTGCCTATAAGCAGGATGTCGTGGATCGTGGATCGCAAGCTCGTGGCTTGCCTAATCTGCATGTCTTAGTTATTTCTGTGTTTCACGTTATATCAAAACGATTCCTATTTTTATATCTTCCATACTAACAACTCCAAAATCTCCTGTGGCACCTATGAGAGGTGATAACGGATGCAGTTCTCTGTGAAAATGGATGGAATCGATCATACCAAAGTCTAGGCGTGTAACACTCACGAATTTGTTTGAATTGATTTAAGCCAGTGGTGCTCAGCAGTTTGGGCGATTTTTTCCTCAATTTCCTTCTCACACAATGAAAATGAGCTTTGACCATACAAATTAGCACTTGGTCGAAAGCTTTCAAATATATCTATCTGCTGAGGGTAATAAAACGGATATTGGTGTTAACCCTTATGCGGCCGACGGGGTACCCGTGTTCCTTTTTCAAATTCAAGTGGTGATATTTCAATGAATTTTTATAGCTGAAAGCTGAAACTCGGTGACATCTAAGAACTCCATAAAATGTAGCATCTGTGAGAAAATCACGTTGATACAGTGAAGAGGGACGTGGGGAGGGGCATCTGATTTTTTTTACCACGTGGATGGCCGACAGGGTACCCGTGTTCCACTAAATTGATATTTTCATAACTTTAACAATTTTCAACCGATTTAGATAATTTTGACATTTTTGGAAACAGAAACTCATATACTTTTTGCCCATAGTCAAGGTTTACAGCTTTTGTTCATGGTTAAACAAGAAATCTTTGAATTAAGACTTAAGAGTCTACACACGTAACCGAAGGACTATCAACCAGTTTCGAATATATATCATGCTCATTGCGCTTCTTAGAATAGTCGGTGTTCACACTATACATTCTGGGTCTCCAAAAACCCCTGGAGTAAGGCCTAAGTCACCCAAAAAATCCCTGGAATAAGATCTTATGGTCTGCTAACGTAACCAAAGGTCTATCGTGTAAATTCAAAAACGGTACATGCTCTTTATGGTGCTTAGCTGTGAAAGCAGTATATGTTCCGGGTCATCCAATGACCTTTTCTTAAAACATGTTTGCATTCCAAGTAGTTCTTGTTGCTGTCATTGATTCCAGGTAGTGTACGAACTCCATACAGTCAAGGTCTTCGGTTAAATCTCCGTGATGGAGGCAGTTAACGAAGAATAAACAAGTTGCGTGACCCCTTCTTGGTATATGTTTGTATTCAAAGTAGTTCTTGTTGTTGTCGTGGGCTCCAGGTAGTCTACGAACTCCATAGAGTCAAGATCTGTGGATCAATCTCCGTAATGGAGGCAGTTATCGAAGAATAAACAAGTTGTGTGACCCCTTCTTGGCATATGTTTGTATTCCAAGTAGTTCTGGTTGTTGTCGTGGGCTCTAGGTAGTCTACGAACTTCATAGATTCAAGGTCGGTGGATCAACCTCCGTAATGGAGGCAGTTATTGAAGAATAAACATGTTTTGTGACCCCTTCTTGGCATATGTTTGGTTTAATGCAGTTCTTGTTGTTGTCGTCAGTTCCAGGTAGTCTACGAACTCCATACAGTCAAGGTCTTCGGATCAATCTCCGTAATGGAGGCAGTTATCGATGAATAAACAAGTTGCGTGACCCCTTCTTGGTATATGTGTATATCCCAAGTTGTTCTTGTTGTTGTCGAGGACTCCAGGTAGTCTACGAACTCCATAGAGTCAAGGTCTGGGGATCGACCTCGGTAACGAAGGCAGCGTTTGAAGAATAAAAAAGTTTTGTGACCCCTTCTTGATATATGTTTGTATTCCAAGTAGTTCTTGTTGTTGTCGTTGGCTCCAGGTAGTCTACGAACTCCATAGATTCAAGGTCGGTTGATCAACCTCCGTAATGGAGGCAGTTATTGAAGAAAAAACAAGTTGTGTGACCCCTTCTTGGTATATGTTTGTATTTCATGTAGTTCTTGTTGTTGTCGTGAGTTCCAGGTAGTCTACGAACTCCATACAGTCAAGATCTTCGGATCTATCTCCATAATGGAGGCAGTAATCGAAGAATAAACAAGTTGCGTGACCCCTTCTTGGTACATGTGTGTATTCCAAGTAATTCTTGTTGTTGTCGAGGACTCCAGGTAGTCTACGAACTCCATAGAGTCAAGGTATGGGGCTCGACATTGGTAACGGAGGCAGTTATTGAAGAATAAACAAGTTGTGTCACGCCTTCATGGTATTTGTTTGTATTCTAAGTAGTTCTTGTTGTCATTGGTTCCAGGTAGTCTACGAACTCCATAGAGTCAAGGTCTGTGGATCAATCTTCGTAATGGAGGCAGTTATTGAAGAATAAACATGTTTTGTGACCTCTTCTTGGTATATGTTTGCATTTCATGTATTTCTTGTTGTTGTTGTGAGTTCCAGGTAGTCTACGAACTCCATACAGTCAAGATCTTCGGATCAATCTCCGTAATGGAGGCAGTTATCGAAGAATAAACAAGTAGCGTGCCCTTTCTTGGTATATGTTTGTATTCCATGTAGTTCTTGTTGTTGTCGTGGGCTCCAGGTAGTCTACGAACTCCTTAGAGTCAAGGTCGGTAGATCAACCTCCGTAACGGATGCAGTTATTGAAGAACAACTGGGAGGGACGGAAGGTAGCGGTTTTCCTCCAATACCTTTTCCGAACTTAATCTATTACATGTTGTGCATATGCATAATCGAGTTTCAGACATAGTAATTAATTTCCACTCCGGGTGGCTCAATACCCGGAACATAGGCAATTAACTTTGAATGTGCTGAGCTCGAAAGGCGATCTTTCTTCGCTTATGTGGTCGAGTTGGGATCTGACGACCAACTGGCCCAATCTCACACAACCCTACTTCATCGAGCGCCGTTGGTGATGAAGCAAGTGTGTAGGAGCCAGATAACACTAAATACTCATCCTACTTGGTTGGCATTGTACAACAACATATATGAGAGAGTTAGTTCTGAGAATGTATTGCGAGAGTTCGGCGGGGTAGACAAAATCTGGGAGTGACAAAATCGGGTCAACCTCATCTGAGTAAATATACGCATTCCTAGTACAGTAGCCGTTCGATAACTGCAAAATGTTTACTTTTCAGTTATCGAATGCCGTTCGATAACTGCAACGCCTTCTAGACGTCAAACGGTTGTCAATCGAACGTCAAATACAAGAAAAGTGCATCTAAATGTGCAGCGCAATGCAGCTGTCATTGAGTCTGACATCGGTTTGAAGTTTAGCGGTCCGATAACTGTAAAACTGTTGCAACTATCGAATTGCAGTTAAATGACTTGCAGTTATCGAACGTCTTCTGTAGTTTTGCTTTTGCCATAGTACTAGGTAGTCTATGAACTCCATATAGGAATGATCTGTAGATCAACCCACGAACGGAAGGCTATTGATATATGTTTGCATTTCAAGTAGTTCAAGTTGTTGTCATTAGCTCTGGGCAGTTATTGAAGAATAAACAAGATGTGAAACCTCATCTTGATATATTAGCATTCCAAGTAGTTATTGTTGTCTTGTTGTTGTTGGTTCCAGGTAGTATACAAACTTCATTGATATCACTAATATGAAGTCTATGCTTTGGAAATGCAAAATGTAAATAAATTGGAACGATACAACTTCACGTGAGGGAAAAAACGGGCTAATATCGCAAAGATCATGTACCATATTAAAATTAGATTAAGGACACTCCCCACGGAATCCAAGTTTCAAAGTGCTCGCGTTTTCGGGGGCACACCAATCGATACGGAGGCGGCGCACAATTGTATTTTTGATGATTTAGCTTTGCTGTGTCGCAGCATGCGTGAAATAATAAAAATGACAGTTGTGCGTTGCTTCCATATCGAGTGGTGTGCCCCCGAAAACGCGAGCACTTTGAAACTTGGATTCCGTAAGGAGTGACCTTAATGCCTTAGCATATGCCATTAGCATGTGCCATGAACGCATTTTATTCATGGGCCCCAAAGGCATGTACCAAATTTAAAACAGGCTGATATATCTCTGGTGTAGATCCTAATGCCTTACTTCAGGGGTTTCTTGGATGACCATGAACATTTAAAATGGGTGCATTCTATTCTACGTACTATAAAAGGCATGTATAACTATTTAACTAGGCCGAAGGAACTCTGGTTACGCGTGAAGTTCTTGCTGATTGTTCAAGTGTTCTCTTGGATACCCATGAACATATGCATTGAAAGGTATATTCAATGTACTAAAAAGGGCATATGCCACTTTTGAAACAATCCGAAAGGTTACGTGTGAAGATCCTGAGGCCTATTTTAGCATTTTCTTGGAAGACCATAAACATATGCAATGGACGTATTCTTTTCTATGTACCACAAAGGGCATGTACCACTTTTGAAACAAGCCAAAAGATCTCTGGGTACCCATGCAGATTTAAAGTCCTATTCCAGGGTTTTCTTGGATGACCATGAATCTATGCAATGGACGCAATCTATTCTATGTACCACAAAGGGCATGTAACACTTTTGAAAAAATCTGAAACATCTTTAGTTACGCGTGTAGATCTTAAGGCCTTTTCCAGGGTTTTCTTGGATGACCATGAACATATGCAATAAAGGCGTTCTATTCTACGCACCACAAAGGATATGTACCAGTTTTGAAACAATCTAAAAGATCTCTGGTTACGCGTGTAGACCTGAAGGCCTTTTCCAGGGTTTTCTTGGATGACCATGATTATATGCAATGAAGGCGCCACAAGTCCATAGACCCATGGTTACGAGTGTAGACCTTAAGGCCTTACTCCAGAGATTTCTTGGATGACTCGGAACATATACTGTGAACGCATTCTATGCTAAGTACCACAAAGAGCATGTACCGTGTTTGAATTTGCATAATAGGCCTTTGGTTACGCGAGTAGATCTTTAAGCTTTACTCCAGGGATTTCTCGGATGACTAAGACTTCATTTCAGGGATTTTTGCATTACCCGAAGCATATACTGTAAACACCTTCAATTCTAAGAAGCGCAAAGAGCTTGTAGCATATTTGAAACTGGCTGAATGGCCTTTGGTTACGCGTGTAGACTCTTAAGCCTTGTCTTCAAAAATTTCTTGTATAACCATGGGCATAAGCTGTAAACCTTGACAATAGGCTAAAAGTATATGAGTTTCTGTTTCCAAAACTGTCAAAATTATCCAAATCGGTTGAAAATTGTTGAAGTTATGAGAATATCTGTCGGCCATCGACGTGTGTTTTTTTTGTTGGCCGCATAAGGGTTAAATTCACTTCGTACGAAACGATTGAAGCAAACCAAAGGTGCGGCCCGCGGGCCGCAGTGTAATTTCACTTTGATCAAGTCGTACGGAGTGATTTCAAGACCAATATTCGTTTTAATACCCTCAGCTGATATATGTGTTTGGAAGCTTTCGTCCAAGTACTAACTAGTTGAAAGAAAGCTCTTTTTCATTGTGTGACAAGCAAATTAATGGGAAAAACGCCCAAAATGCTGAGCACCACTGATTTAAGCTAATGCTAATACCAGAAATCGACCCAAATCGACATTTCATATTTGTCCTACCCATGACTCGGAACGTGGATGCGCCTCTGTTCAGAGGGTTCTATCAGCCCCTGTTAAAGAACTGTAATCTTTTGTTTCTAAAAATTGCCGGATAATGGCATAACAGATGTTCTGAGTCCTCTACATATATGCCGCAGAAATGACATACATCATTTTGAATTTTTCCTAACAGCTTCAAGTGATATCGGCTCGGGCAATAGCCTGTTATAAGACCTGTTTATGTATGAAGATCTGTTTTTTGAAACGGCCTTGATACTTTACGTTACAAATCTTGGTTCGATACTTGTAGTGTTAAACAACAGCCTCCTAGGCAGTTATATTATATAGCAACTGGCAAAAAGAAGGTGGTTTAGCATACCTATTGGTATAACGGAAAAGGGCCATGGCGTTCTGCGGCAAGGAGTGTAACCAATAAGGATGTGCACCAAAGTGTGATGGGAGGAGTCAACTGAAATGCCTGGCTATGCGCATTTGCAAAAACGGAAGCTTGAGTGCGTATTTGCTTTGCATTCTGTATATGAATTAAATAGTAACTGATTTGATTTTTTAATAAAAAGTAGAACGATTCACACATATGCTTGTTTGACCCAAGGGCACACCATTTAATCCGTAACACGTATGTCTCGTAAAGCAATACACACAGCGTTACAAGCTAGCAACTTTTTAAAATTATGTTCCGAAACGGAACAGGTAGAGTGCTCCGGGGTGTACCATTCGACAACCCCGATACAGGTATTGTTGTAATTGTGTACAGCCAACACCGTGCTGCGCTGCTCCGACGTCGAAATCGCCGTCGCTGAGGATATCTTATCAATTATCACATATTTGTTTATTTCACAAGTGTCTCTGCAGCGGCAGTAACCACAGATTGTAGATGGAGCATGTTGGGGATCACGGAGGTTTCCAGGGCTTCCACCTGCAGAGGAAGCACCTCTATAGAGCGCTCCTGATCGAATCTGGCAGCTCATTCGTTTTCGAAACGTGGAGCATTCGAGATGTGTCTCCACACTAGAAGTTCGAGTGCGGAGAAGATTCAGTTGAGTGATGTGGATTCTGTGGTCCCGTGAGGTGATTTTTTCTCATTAAAATCGAAGACGGAATAGTCATAGTGAAATGGTTTCAGAGTCAGTGTAAGATTTTTAACCGCGAGTGTGAGATCGTCTCGGCAAACATTCAATATTCACATAAGCCTACCGTTCCGAAAGCACAATGTGTACACACATGGGGAAGAGCGCGGGCACCACGTTGTTGGGCTCGTTTTCGGTGGAGTTTGTTTGTTCATCCGGTAAAGCGGCTCGACCCACGATGATGGTCAGAGGGGAATAATTTACTCCATCGAAAGTTACCGCAATACACACTGGGACAGGAAACGAATACATAATCCATGAGAATCCATGATTTTATGGTGAATCACATTGAACTCCAAAATCAAAATTACATCAGAAATTCAGAAGCGCAAATCTCAGAAGAAGAAAAAACAATGGAAACCACCTTATATGAGATTGATTAAAAACATGATTTTCAGTTATTCATATTTGCGCCATCAAAATACGAGGTGAGGGATAGGCTGACATGTTTTATTAAGTTAAAGCATTGAGGAAAGTGTCGACTAATGCCTTAATGTTATGGCAAGAGCCAGAAATGCTTATTACAAAACTTATACTCAGAACAGAACTGTCGTCAATACTCACAACAATTTGAAAAAAAATAAATTCAAAATAAAACCATTAATTAGTACACGTTATGAGCTGATTTTTTCTCATAAACGTCACTTTGATCAGTTCATATATTCGACTAAATTTATTTCAATTCCTAGCCCAGTGTGCAAAGAATAGGAGTGCAGGGAGCGGAAATACGTTCTGTTGGAACAAGTACCACGCACAGGTACTTTACAGCGATTGGCCTGACCGAATGATAAGCGGCACGGTTAGAAGGTATTTGGAGAGCACAGGTTGCAACTGAACAGGCAGGGAAGGGGAGGACGAGCGGGAGCTAAAAGTGCGATAAACATGTGATAACACTATGATAAAGCTGAAAATGTCTCACCGCATGCGATAAAGTCAACCACGCCGGCAGTTTGCGCCAGTTCACGACTAGACGCGAGCGGATGCGGATGCGCAGTCCAGCATTCATATTCGATTGGGGAGAGCGCATCTCCACGTTGTCACCCAGCCGGGGTGGGTCGCCACGTTCTGGTTGCGCCGACGTGGGACTTTTTCTGTTTCTAATCTGTATCGCAGTTTTCGAATATGAAAATAAAGAGAGCTATCCGTCGACAGTAGGGATATGATTCACTGTCATGGAATTGCTCTCTTTATGTACAATTCGATATTCAACATTATGGGCATCTTACATTTGCACCGTTCACGTGATGGCCAGGGGCTGTCATCAGCTGATATATCACACCTTTGGGATCGAAATAAAAACCTGTCGGTGAATTCTATTTTGCCAAATCACTACGATAAGTAGAAACCGGTATGTATATTTTTATCGTAAACAAATCTCACAAATAGCACGACAAAAATCTGTTAACAACTAGTTTTTTCTCCAATAATTGTATGCTCCTCTATACGGCAATGAACATTATTAAGTTAAATGTTTAGGCACTTGTAGATTGATCTTTTTTATTGCTGTAACACGTACCATATTTTTTGTTCCACCATTCCTACAGTGATAAGTGAACACACAGTGCGGTGTCATCATTCTCTCTATTTGCCATTAGCGTCATCGTCTCGTATATTGGTACAACCTGTTGCACTCGGTATCGCGCACCCACTTACCCTAATACCGTGCTGGATTTCGTCATACAGCTACTCTTTTGTTATCATCATTGTAATGCTCTTTTATGGTGCGGTTACACTGGTGTGCAAAATAACAATTTTCTCAGCAATCACCAAATATTGTGGATAGCTTGAATCACTTTCTTATTCTTCTTCGGTCATGTGATTTCGCACTCTGTTCACTACGCACCTTTACTCCGTGAATCTTCTCTACATTCTTTATCAATTGATTTGCTTACAATTAAAAATGCTATTTGTAATCATGATGTTTGATCAACTAGGGCATTGCCGGATCACAGCTTATTCTATCACGTTTTCATAATGTTTTCAATTTAACGGTAAACACAAATGTAATTACTAAAAGGCTTCAAAATTACTCCTTTCCACGGTAGATTCCAGTCATTTTAGATAACGCATAGCTTATTTCAACTTTCCATAAACGGGTTGAACGTACAGAACTTCTATGAAGAGTCAATAAAAAAACACTTAACAGAAGCATATTACTACAGGGCTGGTAGCGATAGCGGCTTAAAATAGTGACTTTAGTGACCATCGTTGACGAAAAAAGCATTAGCATTAGCATTGTTACGGTGTAATTCGTAGATTGGACACTAGTGATACTCATGTTTTACTTTTGAGATCCTTATCTAGAATGCTATCAGAAATCAATAGCATGAGGATTACTACTCCTGGCCACGCCCATCTTCACCGTAACTAGGGAGAGGAAGGAAGTGTTGATGTAGCACTTACTTAACGAGGAAGGTATTCGTTGGGTCAGGATTTGCCTGTACCTGGCAATGTAACCGTGGTAGATCTTACCCCGTAACACACCACGTAAAGGTGTCTGTCTACCCAGCATTACGGGTATGACCATCGTTGACGAAAAAAGTGACCAAAAAGTGACTTTCAGTCGCAGAAAAAGTGGCCCAATAGTGACTCTCAATCCATGTTGAGAAAAATTCAAATCTCAGTACGAATTAAATCAAGCGAAATCTTGCGTTCCCCAAATCATCTTATTGACTCACCATATGATTTTTCGGTGAATTAATTGAACTAGGTGATTTTGCACGAAAAACTTATGCGTGATGCTTCACCTACAGATGTGAATCACGTAATGCAGGAAATATTTCAATAGATGTCGAGAAGCACATTTTTCGAATCAGTGGAGTGCCTTCAACACAGTCAACTCATTAAGATCGTATATGATGACATATTAGATGCGAAAGTGGAGGCGATATAGATACTTCTCCATACAACATGTACGTAAATCGCCTCCACTTTAGCATCTTATGTTGCATCATATACGATTTTGTGTTGACTGGGAAGAGGAGTGCCATTACTAGGACATATGTTGAATCGTCATTCATCTTTCATCTTCTTCTATATACATAAAAATGAATTTCTGTCTGTCTGAACCTTATAGACTCAGAAACTACAGAACCGATCGGCGTGAAAATTAGTATGCAGAGGTTTTTGGGACTGGGGAAGGTTCTTAAGATGGTTCGAGACCCCTCCCCCCTTTGCAAAGGGGGGCTCCCATACAAATAAAACATCAATTTCTTCATAACACGAGAATCCATCAGAGAATACATCAATTTTAGGCGAAACGAAGTTCGTCGGGTCTGCTAGTAATTCATAATAAGGTACCAGTCAAAATGATTAATGCAAGAGATGGCGTTTTTTCAATGGTAGTAAAATCGCAAAAACATCACTATTAAACTACTAATCAGTGCAAACTAAGTGCAGGAGATAATCTTTTCACCTCATACTTCATTCCTTATCACTACTTTCTTCTAAAACACCACCATTTTCCATAAATTTGCAAAATACTAGATTTTCCCATACATTTTATCGATTTCCAACTACCATTCTTCCATGAGCTCATGGTGAAAATTGTGAAAATCTCAGAACATAGAGTAGCAGGCTTAACAACACAGATAGAAACGCCGGTATCGCCACTCAGTGACGAGTACCGTAAACATGGTGCACGGAAGATTGTTGTCTACACTTTTTACGGCTGCTGCACCCTGGAAGTAAATGTCATCGAAGTAAACAGTCGGTCCCTTATTGGCAAAGGAATGAGCACCCATTTAAAAACAACATAAAACTTTCGAACGTTTTTGTTTTTCAACAAAGTTCCAACAAATCTTGTAAATCTCCGTTCAAGTCGATGTAACAAATGTAAAAGTAAAGTAAAGTTATAGGTTGATTTAAATTCACACATGCTGTAATTTCATGGTTCATATTTTTAATGGAAAATAAAAAATAGGCCCAACACGCCTCGGTCCGCAGAGTGAGAGGCAATTTCGTTAGCCAATCGAGCTTCATTAGACTAAACGGGAGCTTTAATTTACATGACACAGAAGATTTTTCGAGACCGAACTGTTGGAGGTTGAGTTTACTGAAACTTACTTTACTTATGGATCCTGTACACCTCCGGTGGTGCAAAGGGCCGACTTGAAAGATCTCCATCCTGAGCCTTGCCCGGCTATCGCTTTAACCTGTTGCCAGGTTAGATTTCGGTCGACTTCTTTTATTTCTTTATTGAGGCTTCGCCGCCATGAGCCTCTGAGTCTGCCTCTGCTGCGATGTCCCGCTGGGTTCCTGTCTAATGCTTGTCTACAGATTTCGTTTCCGCCCCTACGTAGAGTGTGGCCGACCCAGCCCCTCTTCCCATCCCGAATTTCTGTTGCTATCGGCCTCTGGTGACGACGATGGAGCTCGTTGTTTGAGATCCAGTTGTGAGGCCACCAGGCCCGAATTATATACCGCAGGCAGCTGTTAATGAACACCTGCAGCCGTTGGGTGTTCTCCACTGATACACACCATGTTTAGCTAGCGTATAAACAGCACAGATTTCACGTTAGAGTTGAAAATTCGTATTTTGGTGCGTTCACTTATCTGCCTGTTTTAGTTTTTTTAGTAGTTAGTTTACTGTGAAAGCATCACAGATTTCTCGTCGGAAGAAGCAGAAAACTTTTAGAGTTTTAGCGGTGAAATGCAGCGTCATAAAGCCTGCTTTGTTTTCATATGCGAAGATATCCATTTTGATTAATGCTAATATGAATAAAATAGGTGCCAGCGGCGGTTTGCATGAAATACAGTGAAGTTTGTTTTGATTTGTTTTAACAGCCACGTGCTCGCTTACCAAGCTTTCCAATGGAATCGTGTAAAATAAAGATATTTTTAATTGAAATGTTAATGATTTTGTCATTTACATCACAGAAACTTAAAATTATGATCTGATACACATTCTGTTGTACCAAATTTTACATAACGTTGTAGCAAATTTTCATAATATTTTACTGTGTAGGCATTCTAGACTTCTCTAGGCATGAACCAGGAAAACCAGGATGCACATCGCATTTTTATATAATTTCAATTAAAATTCAAAGAATTTTCCAAAGTCTCTTAAAAATTTAAAATAAGAGACAAATTTTAATCGTTGAAAAAAAAAATCTGATTTCTCAGAATTGGACACCTAGTACATATCCTTTTGACGTAGGACTACGTCTGTCTTTTCTATATTGGGGTACACTTTACGATTGCGAAAATCGGGTACCGTCACGAAAAAATGATAGACTTTAAATTTTAATATATTAGCCGTTTCTCGATTGATTTTCAACTTTTTTGGACCATTCGATCAAGGATGAGTCAACACTTCTGTATTTATTTGAAAATACTGATTTTTAACTATTTATTATCGAAAATTGATAAAAAGTTTAGAAATAGGTAAACCAACCAATCACGTACATGCATCACTAGCACAGACATCAAAAATCAATCACTTGCGGGTTTGGATCTAGATTTGAACAAGATTTCACGCAGAGCGGACGCATCAAAGCGGTCGCAGCGGAACGGACACAGCATCACAAAGGCGCTGGTAACATTTTCAACGGAAATCCATCGCATTGGTGGTGGTCCACGGTGTGTTGCTGCAGATCATTCGACCTCAACGAATCAGCATTTTATATGAAGAAAGGGTTGACTACAAAAATAGCACTGTTGCGATCCCGTGCCACCAGTGGCGATGCTTTTATTACATTACATTTATTACAAATTGTGCTGTCAGCTAATTGTTGGAAAAACGTATTGGAGAAAGAAAATTGGTTCTTCTCAGGACTAGCATTTTCTGTTCAGAAAGGTTTAATTGCGAAAATGGACTGTTTCGGTGGCATCGTCGTTTGGCGTGGAAGTTTGGTTTCTGCTAGTGATTATGTCCATTCAAATTTACGGGCTTAATTTATTGAATACAAGAAAGTTGCTTTCCGGCGCGCGACTCATTTTGATCGGGATTCCACAAAGAGTAGTTTAACCATTTATTACGGTTTTTTTTACGAACAGATCGTAAGTTTCGAGTAGAAGATGGATTTTCAGTTATAATTCGTTGAAATATGACGACATAGATATACTTTTTCCCATTGGTAATAATTATTTTAAATCTCATGTGTTAGATTATCTTTAGCGTGAAAAATGCTTTATCTTTCTTGTATATTTGGTTTTTGGATTTTTGATGAAATGGCTTGGGAAAAAAAGTACAAAACAAAACTTGTTTCACTTATGATGCGTTTTCCAACTAGGACTTTTTGCCAAAAAATGTAACGTGCCTTGTTCTGATTTGTTTTAAATAAAACCTAATTTTTGAAAAACTTTTATTTATTTTTGTAGCATTTTCTCCCGTTTGCAAGGCAGTGGCAAATAACATTCTCCGAATGGTTCGTTGTCTGCGTAATCCCGATCAAAATGGCTCGCGCACGCCGGAAAGCAGCTTTCTTATATCTAATAAAGTAATTCCATTAGCCCCGCCCCTTCATTAATCGTTACGAGTGCACATTCTATTTACTTCCATAACAGATCACCAAGGGGCAGGGCTAATGGGCTTAATTTATTGAATACAAGAAAGTTGCTTTCCGAAGCTCGCGAGCCATTTTTATCGGGATTCTACAAGGAGCGGTTCGACATTTGATGCAGCGGAACGGACACAGCAGCACGAAGGCGTGGGTAGCAGTGGCAATGCTGAAAATTTATTCCAAATGGTGGAGGCTTTGCAAAAAATCATCAAGTGGCGGCCGGACAGTTTCAACGCAAGGTGCCGACAAGCGTTTGGATGCAGTTAGTTATTGGAAAGACTCATTGGGAAAAGAAAATCGGTTCTTCTCAGGACCAACATTTTATAGAAAGAAAGAGTTAATTGCGAAAATGGACTGTTTCGGTGGCACCCACTTAAACAAACGGCTCATATCAGGGCCACCAATCTTTGATGAGGAAGAAAGAGCTTATACTGAGATTTTCGGAAGAGTGGAATATCAATGTTGATAAAGAGACACAAAATGATGGCAAATACCATCCATTTCGAATAGCTACGTAGTCCTACGTCACTTTTGCGTACAACTCAATTGGGCTGCACCTTTTAGTTTTTATAATTATGATCAGATTTCCAAAGTTCCACTCGGAATCGCATATTCTCAAAATATTTTCTGGAAACTAATAAAAAATATCAGAATTCCGAAAATTCTTTTTCTTTTTCGGTGGCACAACATTTTCCCCCGAGGCATTTTCATAAGGCACTTCAGTGATAAATAACTGCGTGCCTATTTCTTCTGCTTTCATATATCTTGTGGCTGACACGATGAAACTCTTATGGCCAGGAAACTTCCTAAACCAAATCGGGAATCGAGCCCAGCCATCTTCATTTACATCATCATGGTCTTGCAGCAAAAGACTAAAACTTTCAGGAATTATTTCATTTTTCGAAAACATCTGCATTTTTCTAGATCCAAAAGAAAAGATCCAAATTTAAAATGGTACAGATATGTTCCGATTTAGATACCTAGAATTGAACTCGAAACGAAAACGTGTTGAAGTACCATGAACACCTCGTATTCCAAAAAATTGGGTTTACATTATTTCTATTGGATATATTGAGTATATGCCAAAGATTAGAATATTACAAACACCTTGATTGATTAACCTGTAGATACCTTGAGCTGAACTCGAGAATGTTTTGAAGTACCTTGAACATCTCGAATTCAAGAAAATTGGGTTTGCATGGTGCGCATATGCTTATTGAACCATACTGGGTGCATATCGATGTTGAGGACATTGCAAAAAACCTTGGTTGTTCGGTAGATACTTTGGGTTGAACTTGGGAACGTTTGGATAACATCACGTATTCGAGAATATTGGATTTACATGATGCGCATGTGCCTATTGGACTGGCCTAGGTTGCCTAGGCTGATCTGATAGATATCGCGGGCTGAAATTGTGAGAAAATTGACCATTGTCTCAACGATCAAGATGACTAAGCTTGATTGAGTGTTCAGGTTTATTGAACAATGCTGAAGAAACTGGGGGCCTAGCTCACTTCTGTGATTTTTCACAGCCAATCTAAGACTCTGGGCATATACGACCCATCCGGGTCCCTCCTTAGCCGTGCGGTATGACGCGCGGCTACAAAGAAAGACCATGCTGATGGTGGCTGGGTTCGAATCCCGGTGCCGGTCTAGGCAATTTTCGGATTGGAAATTGTCTTGACATCCCTGGGCATAAAAGTATCATCGTGCTAGCCTCATGATATACAATGATATACCTCATGCAAAAATGGTAACATGGCTTAGAAACCTCGCAGTTAATAACTGTGGAAGTGCTTAATGAACACTAAGCTGCGAGGCGGCTCTGTCCCAGTGTGGGGATGTAATGCCAATAAGAAGAAGAAGAATATGATCCATCCGTCCTAAAAGGGTTAAGGAGGTCAACATTTTTTCAAATTTATTGTTATGTTATCAACGGATGCCATCTTATCTTAGGGAACGTCTATAAATGACGTCACGTTTTAGTGGGAGGTAGAGGGTTTCTAAAAGTGTGACTACTCATATCAATTTTTAGGAAATTCCATACAAAAAGTGCGACACTGAAAATGGTTAATTTTTTTGTGACATAATTTAAGGTGACATTATTTACTTGCCAGGAACCTCAACCAGTCACCATCAATATACATTTCCTATGAATAATAATTTTGGTCTCTTTTCACTTACCCTTGTCTCCCACTAGCATGTTCACGTGGTTTATGGACAGCCCCTTAGCATTTAAAAATGTTAGAACCTGAAAATCTAATATTTTCTCAGCAATATATAATTTTTACTCAAATTTTAGCTAAAAAAATCGTCAAAGAAAATTATTCCGATTTTGTCACTGTTCCGATTTTATCAACTGAAACTCGCGAACCGTGTGTGTGTGAGTCATCCTCTACCCCTCACCCGGCTGGGGGTGTTGGTCAAGTAGTACTACAAATAATTTGATCAGATCTCATGCTCCGTAATGGTGCCCTTTTTGTTACGAAGACTAGTACTAGTAGGATTCACTTCTGAAGCAAGGCAAGTTTCTTGTGAGTGTAGGGAATGGGATGTACTAGTTGTTCATAACAGGTACAGCAAAACATCACAAGGACGCCCTTATTCGTACTAGCTACTCAGGGAATAGAAGGTCGAGAAGAGCCACCGTTGCTAGCTAAAGCTTGAACCGGATATCTGGGACTCCCACAATATCCGCGGCAATAGAAGCAAACGATGCCCTGTACGTATTTGTGTGGGGCGAGACAGCCCTGATGTATGCCTCTCTATATTATATACTGTTTATGCCGTCTTGGTGTTGATGATGAGCAAGCAGTCAAGCACCGTTATCCCTCAGTCAGATGTCAACAGTGACCCGAGCAAGGCGAACCCTCCGCCGAGTGCAATAGTGCGTAATGGGTGATTTCCTGGCGCAGTAGCAGGTTACACATTTGGCGACAGTGGCAGGTTTTACTGCTCATTATTTTAGTATCAAATTGTTTACTAACAATACTGTATCATGGAAATCACCCACTACGCAGCCATGGGAAACAATATAAGTTCCTATAGGACCAGTTGTTTACATTCTGCCGTGTTTACGCAGGAAAAGATTTCACGAATTGGCAGAATCGCAATTTAGTGTGTTGGTAAGTAAACACGGAGTATATTGTGCATCGTTATTCCAAAATCATATTCCCACCTTTGGGCTCTCGCGCCGAGCACTCAGCGTCAGATTCGGAGACATGGGGATAGTTGTCGAATTGGTATCCCTGATTTTTTGGCAACTGATGTCGATTAGTTATGTGAGTGCACCGATGTCAAAAAATAGAGCTTTTAGCTGAAGATTTGTATTGTCAAATGCTAGTATTATATATGTATGAATAAAAAATGTGCACAAATCATATATTGCGGAAGCTGGAATGATTTGCGTGTTTTGAGGACCGCTGTGGTGAGTTTAGAAAACCACCAAGCTGGAATGATTTGCGTGTTTTGAGGACCGCAGTGGCGTGTTTGGAAAACCGTCAAGCTGGAATGATTTGCGTGTTTTGAGGACCGCAGTGGCGTGTTTGGAGGACCGCCAAGTTGGAATGATTTGCGTGTTTTGAGGACCGCAGGGGCGTGTTTGGAGGACCGCCAAGTTGGAATGATTTGCGTGTTTTGAGGACCGCAGTGGCGTGTTTGGAGGACCGCCAAGTTGGAATGATTTGCGTGTTTTGAGGACCGCAGTGGCGTGTTTAGAGGACCGCCAAGTTGGAAGGATTTGCGTGTTTTGAGGACCGCAGGAGCGTATTTGGAAGACTGCCAAGTAAGGTTGGTATGATATGCGGGTTATGATAATCCACTAGATATATTGGAAAAAAGGTTTGCGAGTTGGAATGCAGTGCACGTCATGGCGTGAACGTGTTGAAAGAGCAATCGTACATAGTTGAAATGGTTTACAAATCATGAAAATTGCAATTATGCGTTAAAAGAATCTCTAGGAAGCTCGAAAAAAGTTTTTGAAAATAGGGGGAGCAACAATGCCATGTTGAATGCATTGCCAGTTGATGCAAAGTATAATGCTACGTTTTAACAGGGCGAGTGAATTGATCAATTAAGTTGAATTCATTTAACTTGCCAGAGGTTCAAACTGTAACTTTCTTTTCGTTCAAATGAGTTGAAAGACGGAGTTTAAACGTTAAATTCAACTACAAGTCAAACTACTTGCTCAAAACAGTTGAGATGGCTTTGAAGCAGGTCATAAATCAGCAAACGTTGGAGAAGCTCACGTCACTGTTGTAGCGGCTGGAGAAGAGATGAGTTGAAAGACGGAGTTTAAACGTTAAATTCAACTACAAGTCAAACTACTTGCTCAAAACAGTTGAGATGGCTTTGAAGCAGGTCATTAATCAGCAAACGTTGGAGAAGCTCACGTCACTGTTGAAGCGGCTGGAGAAGAGATTCGTCCAAGCAGCACAAGCCATGTGATTGCAACTTAATTGTGACTGAATTTAGTCATATATAAGTTACTGCGATCTATATGTATCATGTGTGCTGCTAGGGTGGACGGCGATTCCCACACGCCGACTAGAAGATTGAGAAGAGATCATTCTTTGAAGAACTAGGAATTCGAGCAGCGGATGTTCCGGAAGGTGGCAGCATATAAATAAGAGGAGTGGATGGCAATAAAAAATGCCTTTATCGAAACATGCGAGGAAAACCCTTGTTGAGCTGCGCACTTAGCGAAAAATGTTGGATCACAGATGCAACCTGGCGGAAGATTGAAGAGCGCAGAGAAGCAAAAGTCGCGATAGAGCGGGCAAGAACCAGAGCATCCAAGTACGAGTCCCGTCAACGGTATTCGGCTTTAGAGAAGAATGTTAAACGTTGCTGCAGACAAGACAAGCGAGCGTGGGTGACCTCCCTGGCCGACGAAGGGGAAAAAGCTATAACAACTGGTGATATGCGCTTACTCTACGATTAATCACGACGCCTGAGTGGAGCAAGCATGAATCCGGGATACCGGTGCACTTCGAACAACTTCTTCAAGTTTCGACGCCAGATCAAGCATCAACATCCCATCATGAGCCGTTAAGGGTGCGACGCATTACTCGCATCAACTCCGAAGCTCCATCATTGCAGGAGATTGAAGCGGCTATCCGAAGCATAAATTCCAACAAGGCTCCCAGGGTCGATCGCATTTCAGTAGAGATGCTCTAAGCTGACTCCATGCTATCCGTGCAAATGATGCATTCTGAAATATCTGGGACACCGCGACTTTTCCGGCCGACTGGATGACTCATCTGAGTGAAGGTTCCTAAAAAAGGGATTTGACTTTGCGACATTTGGGCAGGCATCATGTTACTGCGCATTGTTCTCAAAGTTCTGTGCAAAGTTATCCTAAATCGGATACACGAGAAGATAGACACGACTCTCTGACGGCGGCAGGCAGGATTCCGCCCCGCAAGATCATATGTGGACCATATTGTCACGCTCCGTATCATCCTGAAGTAGATCAACGAATGCCAAGAGTCATTTGGTATTCATTGACTACGAAAAAGCTGAACCACGAAAACCCACGCCTTTAGACGCAATGGTGTTCCAGACAAAATCGTCGGGCTCATCGAATCGCAGTACGAAGCTTTTACGTGCAGAGTCCTGCATAACGGATCTTTGTCTGATTCCACCCGGGTAGTCGCTGGAGTGAGGCAAAGATATATTCTATCTTCGCTGCTGTTCCTCATCGTAATCGTGGGTACGATTGACCGTGTACCAAACCGTGGGCTGCTCTGGGAGCCTATTACTATGGAGCATCTAAACGACTTCGATTTGGCTGATGATTTTGCTCTACTAGCGCAACGGCGCTCTGACATGCAGAGTCAGCTGAACGACATGGCCGAACGCTCATCTACGGCGAGTCTCACCATCAACATCAACAAGGCCAATTCATTGGATATTAACATGAACAAACGCTCCAACTTTACAGTAGCCGGGCAAGCAGTGGAAAAGGTCGAAAACTTTCAATAACTTAGCAGCCAGTTAGCACCGGACGGCGGAACCAAGATTGACCCAGGAGCACTGATCAAGAAAGCTAGGGCTGCTTCTGAAAGTTCACGAAATGTATGGAGATTCAATCAGATTTGTCAACGCACTAAATTTTGAATATTGAATTTTAACGTGAAATCTGTGTTGCTATACGCCAGTGAGACTTGGTGCGTAACAGCAGAGATCACACAGAAACTACAAATATTCATTAACCGATGCCTACGTTTTATGATTCGGGCCTGGTGGCCTTATAACTGGATCTGGAATGCTGAGCTCCATCGATGTTGCTATCAAAACCGATATTAACTGAAATTCGAGAGTGGAAATGGAGGTGGGTCTGCCACACATTACGAAATACCGGAGACGAAATGTACAAGCAAGCAAGTGTTGGACTGGAATCCTACAGGACATTCCAGCAGAGGCAGACCCAGGGGCTCGCGACGACGTAGCCTCAATAAAGAAATAAAGGAAGTCGATACGAATCTAACCTGGGCTTATGTCAAGGCATAAGCGAGCAGCCGCTCGAGATCTTTTGCGTTGAACCTATACACCCCTAGGGGTACTCAGGACACATGAGGGAGTGAGTGAGTATCTTTGTTGGTACGGTGGAAGAAACTTACGTCTGCGCCATGGAAGGTAACGAAGTGCACATCGTATAAAAGCTTTCTGTAATCGTTCCAGGCGGGCATTTTGTACGGCATGATACGGAGCCCAGATAGTAATACCATATTCCAAAATATTTTGAGCAATCGAAACGTATAACGATTTAAGACAATAAGCGTCAGTGAAAGTCCTCGTATTACGCCTTATCATTCCCAAAGTAGCTTCGGCAATAACAAATGCGAAGTTCTCAGGAAAACTGAGCATACTATCAAGTGTCATACCCAAGTCCTTGACGAATGCAACTCTTAACGATATTCCCTATCGTGTATTAAACATTAGATGAATAGGGTAAGCTAGAAAAGGTAATTACGCTGCAGTTTTTTTGGCGTTTACTTTCGTTTTGTGTGTTACGCACCAGATAAGCAAAGCATCCATGTCCATCTGAAGAGCACAGCAGTCCAGTAGAGATTTCACTACTCGATAAAATTTCAAGTCACCTGCTTACGTTACGGAGGGCAGATCGTTGACGAAGAGCACGAACAGTAGTGACCCTATATGGCTACATTGAGGAACTGCGGAGTGTACCGAAAAAGGTGCAGAAAATGTTGAGCCAATTCTAACACATGCTCTATGATCAGCCAGGTGTTCAAGATTGTCTCTTGTTTATGAGAAGAGCATTGCATTTAACAATGTAGAATATAGAAAATTATGCAATGATTTAAAGGGATGAGTCATGCCGTTCACTAATAGTTTTTGTTAATAAGACCGGGTCTCCAGTAGTCTTGTAAGCAAAGGCTTAGGATTGCCAATCCGGAAATGGCGAGTTCGTTTCTCGGTCCGCACTAAAGTGTTATCGGGTGGGAAGCATTTTCGGCTTCCTGAGCATAGTGTATCCATTGTTCTTGCCAGACAAGATACATATTCATGGAATGTCGGGTATAACAAGGGAGTTGGGACCAAGTCCCAGTTAGAGTGTAGTGCCATTGAAAAAGTAGAAGTCCGGCATATCTCGACTCACGCTTGATTTGAGGATTTCGAGGTTTTCTTTTTTTTTTCAACTGAATTCTAAGATAAACTACAAGATAACTTAAGGCGACGATCGATACTCAAGGCAGAGAGTAACGACAAGCATATCGGCAAAGCCGACGACGTTGATACTTTGATACGTAAATTTGACAAGAACGCGATGGAGGAAACCTGAACACGTCGAAGACGATGGAAGAGAATTTAAATAATAAAGAAAAAAACAAGTTATTATTGCATAACACCGAACAAAAACACTAACACTAAAAACAATCCGGAGAGAAAGGGGGATGTGTGGGGCGAGCCAGCCCTGATGTATACCTCTCTAGATTATAAACTGTTTATGTCGTCTTGGTGTTGATGATGAGCAAGCAGTCAAGCACCGTTATCCCTCAGTCAGATGTCAACAGTGACCCGAGCAAGGCGAACCCTCCGCCGAGTGCAATAGTGCGTAATGGGTGATTTCCTGGCGCGGTAGCAGGTTACACAGTATTTAGATGAGTATTTTATAAATTCGTAGTTTGGTGAAGCATTGAGAGAAAAAAAGATTAAATAATTGGAACGTGCTCACCAATTTAGTTCATCCAGAGTTCTGCATCCTTTTTTGTTTCCAATAAAGACGTGATCGCAATGCCGAACTATGGCTGATTCGAAGGCTGCGTTTGTTCACGTGGAAGTTCCTTTTAGTATCGTGGCTGCTGACTCTTTGAAATTGTATCAAGTGCGTTCATAGTATTGAGTCCTTATCTTGAAATGCTCGAGAGTTCAAGTATTGTAAAATAAAATTCTTGAATTCTGAAAAGATGAGATTAAAAGAAGGAAAGCAGTTTCAAACAAATTAACATTTTTCTTAACAACTATTTTTCTAACTTTCCATTTTCTACGTTTTCAATGAAATTAAACGAAACCTCACATTTCGGATCTGATTCTGATTAGGCAATGTAACAATAGCACGAACAATTATTATACAATCACAGTTATTATATCCAAGTAAAACTTTTTATGGTGTCCAATTATTCATTTTTTTTTATGGTCCCGCCACATACCCCTACAAAGGTTTGAGCTAGACGATTTATCTTTAAGATAATTAATTGAATTTGATATAACAATTTAATCAGATTTGCAAAAAAACAAAAACGATCTGATTACCATCACAGATATGAATTACATAACTTTCCATTACTATCCAGCAAAAAATGTAAATTAAGAAAAAACTGTTGTTTTCATCTACAGATTCTCATAAGCATCGGTAGTGATACTTCGAGTTTATACTAAAATGCAAAACTTGTGATACCTCTCGCACAGATTTCAAAAGTTCCACCAAGAATCGCGTTTCATGTTTATACAAGCCCACTTAACGTTTGTCACTCATAAGCATCAATAAAATTAATAATCTAAGTCGTCAACAAAACTAAAACTTGTGTTACCGCTCCGTCGATATCAAAAGTTTCGGTATCAACCACGGGAACAAAACTCTACCAGATAGCCCATTACTAATCCGAAGAATCATTCAAACAGTTGAAAATGCGCAAGTCTGTACATAAATTTAATAAAAATCATTCATATCTGCTTTGCGCGCGCGAGACTCAAACTTTTGTAGACTTACACAAAAAAAGGTCAAATTACAATTACGTCAATATATATAAAATCCATCATCATCATCGAGGCGAACAAAGTAGTTTATCAGTGCCTCAATAAATAAAAAAAAATATAATTGTCCAAACAAACAATCCGTAGGTCAAACTTCGTCAAGATACAAAATTATTGAATTAGGGTATCTGTTCCCATGTCCATCTCAGCCCCTATATCCATCTCATTCGGTACTCATCAAATTTAAATTAAGCATACCAGTCAAAATAATCACTGATCGAAACAAAAAACCAATTAGGCACATTTTTACGGGTTCAAATTACATTTTTTCTAACAAATATGAGCGAGAATCACATTTCCAAACCGTAATTTTTAATAAAAAGTCGATCATCTTCCATGTAGGATGAAAAACTTACCTTCATAAAAAGTTATTCGTCTTACTAGTCAATCAGTACTAGTGCAATTCCACTTGACACCACTGAACTTTTTCACATTTTTATAATTTATTCACAATACTTTCCTCGAAAAACCACCACGCACAACATACTTCGAAGTATAAATTCACGAATTTACTAATTTTTAGTTAAAAAATAGCCACATAATGCTTGAAAACTATGAGATGAATTTTGTTATCGAAGAAAATCTGTTTTGTTCGTATATGCATCTCATTTTACTATTTTCCTAGCAGCACAGAGGTGCCAGTTCTCAAGGCTATGGTACGGTACCAGAGAAAAAAAAAATACCGTGATACGCTGTGTATAACGATGATATTTTGTTAAATTTAGATTTGAATATTTTTTTCAAACACTAGAAGCACATAATCATAAGCTTTTTGACATAATTTCGCTCAAAATGTATGCGGTCAATTTCGAAGTAAATTATATGCATAGTTAATTTTTTAACTTTGGCATCACGGCCAGCATGCTTGCGCGGCATCACGATGCGCATGCGCAAACTGTCAATGTGTGCGAGCTTGTTGAGAATAGACATATTTGTGAATTACTTTGCGCAATTTGTTGTTGTCGGTTTTTCCTTTGGAATAAAATAAACAAATCAATTGATAATGTCATTTGCTATTCAAGGTAGCCGCTCAGGTGTGAGTTATACGAATAGATCTATATGAGACTATTGAAGAGCTACAGTAGTGTGAAGTAAATTTTTGGCAGTAAAAAATAAGACGAATATCGGTTCTCTAGTCGCGATTCACTTGAGATGAAAATCTTACGGTGAGATGGATATATGTTCAATTCGCTACTAGTTTCAAACGGTTATTAGTTCAATTGGGGAAGGAAACTGCATAATTTTCTAATTGCAGATAAATCATCGATTGTGAGCAAGCACGGTTTTGATATTTATTTAAGCAATAAATTGGAGTTTATTACATAGTTTTCAATTATAATATGTTTGCTTGCTTAATGAGATGGATATAGGAACATATACCCTATAAAAAGTCAACTAAGTAGCTGCTTAAAAGGCAGCTTTTACGTGTGAAACACAAAGTCTCTTAAACTGTGATAGTGTAGTTGCACGTTTGATATGTGTAGGCATCGAATTGAAATAATTGATACCTTTAAAAAACAAAGAATTTTGTGAAGCTCCATGCAAAAAGTACGGTGTTCTTATATCTTCCGCGTTTCTAGTGTTATATCTATGAATGTCACTTCCTCTTTCAATTCGATCACTCAAATATCGAGGCAGCAATCCGTTAATTACTTTAAAAATGAACACCATTGTCAAATACACAATTCTTTGCTTCACCGAGAGCCACTGCAAAGCATCCAAAATTTTTATTCATCAGTTGTTCAATGTGAGTGATTGTTCATTTAACTAAAAAAAATCATTTGTCTAAAATTTGGAATTATACGAGAAATAAAAAGCTATACCTACAATTTCTAAGTTTTCTATGGGTTCCAGTATCGTTTTTGCAAGGCTTTTAAGCAGATTTAGTTAAATATCAAGATATTTTGTTAGAATCGGTCTAGACGACGATGATTAATTTGTTTTCTATTTGGCTTTAACACATTAAAAGTGAATTAACAATATGATCTGAATTACTATCCAATTTTCATTTCGATCTTCTTAAGTATGTTCAAATATTGTTGAAAAGGGAAAATGTTAAGAAAATAAAAAAACCTAATAACTGCCCAATAAGACATCAGATGCTGATTGTTGTTTATTTCTGTATTTTTTTTAAAGAAACGTATTTCGGCAATATATGAATCTCTATTGCAGTCAGCTGAAACGATCGTTATTCATCAATTTTAAAGCAATTTGCACAAATCACTTAGTGCATATATTCGAATTACTAAGAATATTAATGTAAATTATTTTTATTTTCATTTTATATTGGTTAAGTACAAAAATTTGAGATATTTTTTAAGATAAATGAAGCTATGTATTAGAAAATTACCTTGGTAGAAAAAAATAAAAACAATTTCCTGCGTGATTTTTGAAAACGTCGTAAGTCCAAAAGAAAGGCTCTCTTTGTTTACTTTCTCTTTGAATTACGAAGCCATACTAATCGGACATCGTATTTTTAAACAGAGATCTGAAGAAAATAGCTTTGTTTAGCGTGTTTTGGTGGAAATATTGCAATAAATGCAAAGAGAGTATTTCAAAAGTCATGCTAATCAAATCGGTGAACACAATCAATCAAAATCGGTGAAGTAAGAAAGCATGAGGAATACAATTTCATGTTCTTTGTAGTCTGTAGAACTTCTAAAACAATAAATAAAGCTATCGTATTTAATTATACCAAGTCACCGATGATAAAGATAAAAGTATATTATAAAGTGCTAATATAATTCTATTTGTCACAGAGTAATTTGACGGGATTTCATTCCGTGGAAAGGATGAGCATTTAGTAATAGCAACAATATTTCACTTTTTGGTAAAAACTCTCGTGAAAACTAGCCATTCTTAGTGCGTTCTGTAGAAACAAATTAAAGCTGTGGCTATTTAAGGTATAGATTGATATTTAAAAAAATGTTTCTAATATAAGGTGATAAATAAATAAAATTATACTCAATAATTTCCAATCAAAAGATGTCTATAGTTGGGAATCTTGAATTGTTGAATGAATATTTTCGCTGCTTGAGTGCATTGGTCGAAGATGGTGCTGTCCGCCTTCGGATTTCTATGGAGATTCATCTGATGTCATTGCGGGCTCGGCTACTGTTGATTCAGAAGCTAACGTTGCGACGAAAAGAGCTGAAGTAACAACTGTAGTGCTGAGTGTTGATGACAATGACCATTCAAATTGGTCAATCTTGACGAAGTAGATGAAGGGCTGTCCGCTTCCTTCTTATGCTGGAGCATTGTGTAAATCGACTTCATCAACTGAAACTCACGAACCGTGTCGATAAAAACGGAACATATCTGTATGCAGTGCCGGAATCCGTGGCCCCGGGCTCCCACAAATCTTATGTACAAAAACCAACCTTTTTTGTACATTTTGGGGCCCCCACAAGCTGTCGGCCCCGGGGCCCCCTTCCGGCTAAATCCGGCCCTGCCTGTATATAATGTACAGTAGGGGAAGAGGCCCCAAAACGACCAAACACCCCCCCCATTGCAAAACGCCTTTTGTGGTTTCCCTCATATTTTCCGTCATTAAGATGGCCGTAACAAAACTAGATCTAAAATTATGTAGGTTAGGCGAAAAAAGTTTCAAAATAGTGTATGGGAAGGTCGGAAAACCGAAAATTTCCACATTTTGAAGAAACATCTAACATTTTGGCGAGGCAAAACGCCCTAGTGGCACTAACCTACAATGTACTTGCGTCTCCACGCACTATCCATACCAGAATGCTGATTCGCCGACGCGTGGTGCTTTGTTCCCTAGGAGCTGCCAGCTAAAAGGCGTTTTGCCTCATGAGTTTTCCGGCAACAGAATATCACCACTTTTTTGAAATGTTAATATTATCAATATGATTGAGATTTTTGATAATTTTTGAATGGCATCAACTAGCTATCTTGTTTAACTGTTGCATAATGTAAAAATACCCATGAATAGCGTTACAAATAAGACAATAAAGCAGTGTTTGCTTAGCTAGGGCATATTGCCCCCCTTTGCCCTAAACCCCCGCTGATCCGACAAATGTATGGCCGGACTATCGGGGTTTCTCTCGTTAATCCGACTGTCAAATCCAAACAAATGAACCAAAACAAAATCACAGCACAAATTTGAAAACTGACAGTATAATATGTTTAAATGGGTGTTGATGCTTTTTAATCCGGAAAATTCCGAATTAGCGAGATCCGGACTAGCGAGTCGTCGGACTAGCGAGTCGTCGGACTAGCGAGGTCCGGATAAGCGGGGGGATACTGTATATAAATCCTTGATGTTTCGTCTAAAAAAACCCGTAGTAAATTTTTTAAATTTTAAACGATTTGAATGGTACTGTTTTATAGAAGCCATTTGAGCTTTTAGTTCTCCTATTAGAAGAAAAATCTAAGGGGTTCCTCAACCTATGCAAAGGTGTGAAGGGATACCACACATGAAAAAAGTTGAGAACCGCTGAGCTAAAGCTACCCTATGATTCACTTCTACGCGAATGTTATCGCGTACTTTTTCCTTCGAATCTCGGCTGAGCCGTTTTCAATCCAGGTTATATTCCACATCAGTTACACAAGCTTTTTATTCGGGTTACGCCAATCTTCTGCGTAAAAAAGACTCCATAGTACGAATATTTTTTTAATAATAATAATTTTGATTAAGTTTGGTAAAAAATTGGATTTGCCCATCCAGAAACTCAATAATCATTTTTAAACTACATTTGTTCAGGTTTCCAAACTCTCTTTGAAATTCCAAACGGTAACTTGAATTCAACATTAACAAATCTTTGAAAATTCTTTGGATTGGAATCTTTAAAGTTTAATCAATTGTAAATCATCAGAATATATTTTGAAAGATTGTCAAGTACTAATCGGAGCGGATGTCATGATTGAGCCGTATATGTACACTTAATTCTGTTTTACACGATGTACACTTTCTCAATTTTACACCCATCCTAAATGTTCAACGCATATTAATTACCATGTGATTTTTCATCGGGAGGAATTCCTGGAAGAACTTCGGGAGGAATTCTTGGAGGAGCTTTCGGAGGAATTCCAGAAAAATCTTCCAGAAGACTTCCTGGAGGAACTTTCGGAAGAATTTCTAGAGGAATTTCCGGAGATATTTTGGGAGGAACTTCCGGAGTAATTCCTGGAGGAACTTCTGTAGGAATTTATGGAGGAACTTCCGGAGGAATTCCAAAAGGAACTTCCAGAAGAATTCCTAAAGGATCTTCCGGAGGAATTCCTGGTGAAATTTCCGGAGGAATTCCTGGTGAAATTTCCGGAGGAATTCCTAGAGTAACTCAGTTTTCGGTGTGGCTTTCAGCCGTAAATAATAGCTTTGACAATTTTATTTCGATCCTGGGAGGGGATGAAATCACCCATCCTCTAGCTGCAAAAGGTCCTCTATAGTGTGTGACAAAATTAGTGTCGAAAAGTGTTCGAAGTGAGCTATATTTTGTCCAATGAGGCCAAAAACAATTTCCACTTATCAAGTAACAAAACTGTTTACGAATATAGCGGTAATTAACAAATTGACTGCCATCGAGCCGTGAAGAAGATCCCATTCCCGGATCGAAACGTCGGTGATGAAATAAAATTATCAACGCCATTATCATTATAATTATTATTATTTTTTGTAAAATTTGTTTATTTGTGCATAAGATAAAAATTAATTTACAAAATTATTACTACAGCGTGTTGAATTTAAAATTCTAGAGCTCCTATGTCTATAGCATTATTACATTGTGCAATAAAGAAGACATATTGAATAAATATTTTTTTTTTCCCCATTGCATCATCCCTAATAGTTTGGGTTGCAGGAGCTCTCCTATCGAAAGTCTTCGCCATCCATTGAGCAATGATGAAATTTTGGCTATTCACGACTGAAAGCCACTTCAAAAATTGAACTACAAAATTTACAATTGAAATTCATCCGCCTCCTGGAGTAACTTCCGAAAGACTCCCTGGATGAACTTCCGGAGGAATTCCTGGAGGACTTTCGGGAGGTATTCCTGGAGTAACTTTCGGATGAACTCCTAGAGGAACTTCCGGAGGAATTTCCAGAGGAATTCCAGGAGGATCTTCCGCAGGAACATCGAGAAGAATTCTCGGAAAAACTTCCGGAGGAATTCCTGGAGGAACTTGCGATCAATTGATCCAAACTTCAGAACAGTTGAAAAACCTGGAACATTTGGTTCGGGTATTACTGAGTTTCAAATTATACATGTGTACTTCCAGGATTTGAATGAATATGAATGTGGTTTGAGAAAAACTGAGTGGAATATCGAACGCATGGGCTCTACGACTTGTATGGCCATGACTGGTTGATCTCAGATAGCTATCGAGTACAGTTGACCTGGTAGACCAATTGAACATGAACCTCTGGAACATCTGGTGTGCGAATATCTAAGTTTCAAATCTTACGCGTGGAATCTTCGGTTTTGTATGGACTTGACTTATTGATTTGAGATAGTCGTCGCGCGCTGCTGACTCCGGAACAGTTAGGAAAACATAGAACATCTGGTTAGGATATAACTGAATCGCATAACATACACGTAGGCTCTACTGACTTGTATGGACATGACTGGTCGATTTCGGATAGTTATCGAGCGCAGTTGACCTGGTAGACCAAATAATTCAAACTCCAGAACAGATTGTAAAGCCTAGAACATCTGGTTTGGGTATATCTGAGATGCAAATCATACTCGTGGGCTCTAAAGACTTGTATGGGCTTGACTGGTCGAATTCAGATAGCTATCGAACGCAGTTGACATGCTAGACCATTTGATCCAAACTCCAGAGCACATTGGAGAGCCTAGAACATGTGATTTGGGTTTATCTGAGCAGCAAATCATACGCGTAGGCTCTACGGACTTGTATGGGCATGACTGGAAGATTTCGGATAGTTATCGACCGCAGTTGACCTGGTAAACCAAATAATCCAAACTCCAAAACAGTTTGGAGAGCCTATAACATCTGGTTTGGGTATAGCTGAGCTGCAAATCATACCCGTGGGCTCCACGAACTTGTATGGACATGATTGGTCGATTCCGGTTAGCTATCGAGCGTAGTTGACATGGTAGACCAATTTGTTCAAACTCCAGAACAGTTTGGAGAGTCTAGAACATCTGGTTTGGGTATATCTGAGCTGCAAATCTTACGCGTGGGCCCTACGGACTTGTATGGACGTGACTGGTCGATTTCGGATAGCTATCGAGCGTAGTTGGCATGGTAGACCAATTGATCCAAACTCCAGAACAGTTTGGAAAACATAGAACATCTGGTTAGGATATAACTGAGTCGCATATCATACGCGTGGGCACTACGAACTTGTATGGACATGACTGGTCGATTTCAGATAGCTATCGAGCGTAGTTGACCTGGTAGACCAATGGATCAAAACTTTGGAAAACCGAGAACATCTATCTTAGGCAAAACTGAGTGAAATATCGTACATATGGCCTCTATGAACTGGCATGGAAATGACGGGTTTCCATTGGCACGGGTTTCCGTAGTTTTCTTCGGCAAAATTTGCATATCATCTTTCATCAGTTATACCCGACTAGAAGAGCATAACAAAAATTGAACTCAATTTTAACATATTGTGATATTTATAACTTATTTTGATACAATTTTGTTCTCAGTAGCCATTATCTTTCAAATGTTGTAACAGGATTATATCATAATATGATTTGAAAAATGCTTAACACAGAATTGCCCAACAGTAGGCAATTAAAATAGATGTAGCAAAGTCTCCCAGCCATAGATATCACAATGCTGATGTAATTTGAAAAGGTTGCCTTATTTGTAATGTTGTTAATTTCATGTGCTCGAAAAATATTCTTGTTCAAACAAAAGCAAAAAACTATGATTGTTGATCACAATCTGGAGACCTATCACGACCTGTAAAAATTCCAACTGCACTGAAACAATATATTTTGTATCTGATTCTGTTATAAATTTCTAACAAAATATGTTATTTTTATGATAAAATTGTAACAAAATTTGATAGTTTTTTGTTTCCAGTAGTGTAGTTTTTGATAGAAATTTAGATATTTTAACAACATCCTGCACCATGTTTCCAACAAATTTTGTTATAAAAATTTAGTATAACATAATAACATAGGATGATATAATTTTGTTATGACCTTCTAGTCGGGTAGAGGTCGTTTTGGAGTTGCTAGGGGTGTCCAGAAGAAACATATTGTTCACACATAGTATAGTAGTCAATGCTAGAATAGTGTTATAAAACATTTTTGGAATCTGTAAGTGTTGTTCACACTGAAATATGTCATGTAAAGTAAATTTTACTATATTTTGGGAAAACCATCCTTACTCACGCTCCCTCTAGGGAAAAAATGAGCATCCCTGGAAAGATAACTCACCATGGTGAAACTAGATGCGATGGGTAAGACATCCGTAAAAGAATTGTGAAAATCGGTCCAAAGACGGCTGAGAACCAGCTGTTTGAAAATTTAGTTCCCATGATTTTCTGATCACGGTATTCGGCGTGTTAATCACATTAAGTCGAATCTAACAGGGCATCGAAAAAGGCATCATTACCATTGGGAATTTTTTTTTAATTAATGTATTCCACAATTTTCATATTTTTAGTTACGCCAGATTAATTCGAAACTAGTGACTAGGGGCCCTCCTTAGCCGTGTGGTAAGACGCGCGGCTACAAAGCAAGACCATGCTGAGGGTGGCTGGGTTCGATTCCCGGTGCCGGTCTAGGCAATTTTCGGATTGGAAATTGTCTCGACTTCCCTGGGCATAAAAGTATCATCGTGTTAGCCTCATGATATACGAATGCAAAAATGGTAACCTGGCTTAGAAACCTCGCAGTTAATAACTGTGGAAGTGCTTAATGAACACTAAGCTGCGAGGCGGCTCTGTCCCAGTGTGGGGACGTAATGCCAATAAGAAGAAGAAGAAGTGACATAAGAAATCAAAAAAATATCTTATAATATTCAAGCATGATGACACTACATTCGTCGATGCACCAAACTAGTTTACGTCGGACGGTAGAGCCTTGTACATTACCCTTCTGATTTTTTGACCAGATTTTATCAAGTTCCGATTTTATCAACTAAAAAAATTTTGAAAATTTTGGTCGTTCTTTGTATTTTTGTTAGAGTTTCCATTTCCCGGCCATTTTTGCTGTCCCGGGATTCGGGATCCCGGGAATTTTTGTTTTTAAAAACATTATATTTTTGTTTTGAAAAAGTTTTTTTCGAATTTTAGGGGTAAAGTTCATATTTTAGAAAGGCCAGATGATATATAATTCAAATTGAAACTACATTCAATTTCAATTTAAATCGACCCTTGGTTTGACTTCAAAAATCAAATAGTATTTGCGTTTGTATAGGAAAGTAGGGTTTCTTGAACAAATGTTCGCCGAGTTCGAAAAGACGCGTTCGCTGTACGTCGAAGAAGGCTTGATTGTTTGTATTATATATTGGGTTTAGACCATTTCTAAATTCAGAAAAATATATAAAGCTCTTTTAGTGGAATGTATTCAACCGTCTAAGTACTTAATTCGTCTTAGACGGTTGATTTCTGAGTTTTCATTCAAGCAGCGTATTTTATGTGGCAATACTAGGTAGTGTCAGACACCTCGCTGTAGACGGAAGATGCGCAGTGGAATCGCACTGGGTCCATAAGCTCACGAGTCACAACGAAAACACAATAGTAGATACTCCATTGCAGGTTACTGACTGATACTTCTACTGGCAGTTACAGCTCCACCTATTCATCAATAGGTTATAGTCCCAGGAATTGTTCTAGTTGTACAACTTAGTGTCAATAAACTAGTCCCAAAGACTTTATCAAAAACCAACCAATTAAGGAACTAATCTTTGTCGTAACCGCAGTACGGGATCCATGAATTGGTTGTATAAGTCGCGTGGCTTTGGGATCATAAATTGACTGCGTTAATCATGGGTAGCGTCGTACCGAATTTATCGGGGCAGGTCAGCAAAAGTCTAAGAAGAGCTTTAATCCAAAACATTCAGAAGCTGGTCAGCAGAAGTCCTGAAGGAACTCGGACCAGAACATAAACATAGGGGACGAAGAGCTGAGGATGACTAGCTCGGTGTTGGGAGGGCCGAGGAGATTAACGAGGCCTGTACACTATGTAATGAAAAATAAATTACGCATAAAATAGAATTTGAAAATAAAATAAAATAGAAATGCAAATATAAACTTTATTTGATGTATTAAAACTTTTTTCACATCAATCAATGAATTAAATCAATTTAGATTTAAATTTAAAACGTTTACTTTTGCATCTTTTTTTATGTTCAAAATATGCGCATCAAAATGAAGTAAATTTACAAAACATTTCAGACTGTGTAGAGAAATGCTAAAATATGTATCGGAAAGTGTGCGACTCCTCGTTGTAGACGGAAGATAAGTAGGAATCATGCGCCAGTTAGATGTATCTACTCTTTTGTAATATCAAGGAATATTGTTAGCTAGTGAAATATTGTAGATACTTGTTGTTTAAATATAAGAGAACTGCAGTTGCTGGCAGAAGTATCAGTCAGAAAACCGCTATAGGGTAAAGAACAGTCTAGTCTTGTGTTTTCTTTGAGAGGGAGTTCCCCTTGGCGTTGGGCGTTCAATGCAATAAAAGATTGTGAGCATAAACACTATTAGTAAGCCTGAAGTAAAAAACATTTTTGCCCAGGTATCCAGGGATTTTCAGGATTTCAAAAGCATATCCTGGAATCAGGAAATCCTGAATTTTCCTAAATCCAGGATTTTTCGTCCCAGGATGTCCCAGGATGGAAACTCTAATTTTTGTAAATAATACCGCAAACAGCAATGATTTTCATGAAATCACCGCCTGTGGTTTATCATAAATCATTTCTGAGTGCCTGTCAATAGTTTTGTAAACCTTTTCGACGTATTCTGCCTTTCCAAGACATAAACTGATTTATATTTGTGAAACAAAATAAAAAAATGAACATAATTTTTTTCCGATTTTATTACTTCCTGTTTTATTACCCCCAAGTTCACCAGATGATACAATCAGGATATCACTGTAATAGATTTTAAGGAAGAGGATGATCATGGCAAAATTATGTGTTATGAATAAAAATATATTTGTTTTGGATTTTTTTTTAGAAATTTCTGCAATGCAATGAATGAAAATATATGTGAATTGATAAAAATAGTGGGATGTATCTCTAAAAGGTGTTATTTTGTCATTTGCTCATTGTATTTCTAAATACATTTTAAGGAACAAGAGAAATACATCATCACGCCAAAGTAGTTTGTTCCATTATTCATATAAAAATATGTTTAGGCACATGTTCTAATTTAGAAGGAATGTATCATGGAGTGCCCTTTAAGTACATCTCTGCCGATATCTGGCGGAATTTGATCATATGTTTGGAATCGGTTTGATTATAATTGATCGATAAAGATAGGAAATACACTGGTTTTGAAGAATTACACCCAGGTTTTTTTTTACACGATTTGGTTTTAGTCGTTTAAGACCTTCAGCCACCTTCAGCGTCAATGAAACAATGAGGTAACCCCACGAAAAAATTCACATAAAATCAAAGAAAATTCAGGGGGTATTGAAAAAGCTGTGAAAGTTCATGTTAACCGAGAAATTAATGAATTCCAGACGCGTAAAAAAAAACCTGGGTGTATTGTTGATATTCAATACTTCGCATTTTTTGACGAAGCCTTTCAAAAATAATATTAAGCCTGTTCACGTTAAATTTCGGACACCGGACATTACATGACAGCTAAATCAATTCGCTTCATGTGCTTCTTTCAGCATGTTTTAGCTGACGTCCAAATTGATGAAATGGCGAAAAATCAATTGGACATTACCGAAATATAACTTGGACAGGCTTTATTCGCCTTCGGATAACGGCGCTGCAACGGAGTTTCTCACTTTTTATTCTGCTCAAACAAATCAACCATATCGCTTTTACCCCAATGGATGATTAAGTTTTAGATTAATAGCAGAAGCCCTGCTAATATCGATGTCTACTTCCTGTTATCTTTGTCCGCATTGAAGCAAATATGGTTTAGGAGAAAACGACTCACCGTTGCGGTACGTCCTATCTTTGCGATAGTGTTGAAATATACGACACAATAATGCCGCTGTAACACCTGTGCATTAACCAATAAAGTACCGTTTTATGTTTCATTGACATTGCATTTGAATGTGTGTGGCTTACATGAATACTTCCATTTGAAGAAGAAGGGAAGAGTATCAGCGGGGAAACTGATCTCTCTTCACTAGCTTCACTAGAAATTTTTTTGGGGAAGGGGGTCAAAATACCCAGGAAAATTGCTCAAGTTATAAGTGTACAACCCTTTATCTGCTTCGCGATCACCACTCCAACATCTGCTGAATCTCCGAAGCTAAAGTAGATATGATAGTGTGCAGTAAAGTGTTTGCGATAGGATCAACCGATCGGAATTCACGTTCTCCGGTTTTGGGATAACGTATTTCTTGAATTACGCTTACGTAGAGCTTCTGCAGCTCACGAGCCATTAGCCTAAAACGTATGGTTCAATCATTGTCCCAATCTGCATTTTTCTGATCTATACCTATGAGTGGGAATGAGAGTTTATCGAAAGAAAAGCGCACCATGTTTTGCTTTCTTTTTTTGACAAGTTTCTTTTCTTATGATAAGATGTCCTCCAAAAATGTACGCGAAAACTATGGAATCATTCCAATAACGAACTTTTTGTAGACGTAGTGTTAAGGCAGACATTTTCGTCTTTTCGTCATGGTCTTTAAAACATATAATTTTTTGGCCAAATCATCCGTACCAAATCGTAAGCTCAGGAAAATCGTTCTGCTATAGTGGAGTTCTAGTAAATGGACGTTGCTTTCGTTAGTTTTATCCCCTACGACGATGGACGGAAATACTTGCCATGTCCCTATTCGACGGAAAATTTATTTGGTTTTATGGTTAATATAGTGCCCTCAATCTCAAATGTATCCCATATTGGACTAATATGCGACAGCAGACCGGTCTTTGTTTTCCGAAACGAGACGCTGAGGCGCGTGAGCAGTTATTCGACCAGCCTAATAATCATAAAGCTATTTCTCAATCAGGGGAAAACCGTATCGTTTAATTGGTATTGAGGTATTGTCTACACTCACCTATCGTGCGGTGTCTGGCGATCATCCTTGCCCAAATATTCAGCGCGTTTTTCGCTCTGACTAAGCCATTCTCTTCATTTCTTGTTATCATTCCATCAACGTATGCATTGAACAGTTACAGACAAAAACAGCTAAATGAGTTGAAAAATACAATCAAAACCCCAACTAATTCTCGCCATCTCACTGCATATGAGCAAAGTTTTATGTGATTGTTTGATTAGCACCTGAAGCTACGCATTGTGTAGAAGTTCTGTTGAGCTGAGCCAAGAATATATACCCGCTGAAAGTTTATCAAAATTGTTGATTCACCTAATTATCACAAGAGTGGAATAATATAGTTCTGCGAATAATCACAACATGCATGGATATGTGAATAAAAAAAATTGATAAAATATTTCTGCCAAGTATCATTACACGATAAAAATGCAAAACACCACTCCATTCAAAGGAACTCTTATAGCTACTGGATGCATCCTACGATTCAAAGTCATCCAGATCCTGTGATTTGATGTACTCGTCGATTTTCTGCTTAAGTTTTCCGTTTTCCACTAACTCATCGGTTGATAGCTCCACGTTGGTCATTGGGGAGACAATCTTTTCGCGGCTGAACCACTCCTCAATTGCCGATCGTTCGTACGTGAATCCGTCTGAGGAAAAACAATTGTCATTAGCAATTTGGTTTTAGGGATCCTACATAGAACTTTATCTAGCAGAGCAGCTTTAAATCTGAAACCGTGCAGCGTGAGAGCCAAAATGTTGAACAAATATTGATAAATATTTGCATAATAATAACTGATGAAGTTTGGAGAAACAATTCTCGCTTAACTTAGGATCTAAGTAACATTTTTTTCATGAATTAATTTGAATACTGCAATCAATAGCTTTCATGCTGTTCTGTTGATTGCGCTATTCAAATTAATTCATAAAAAATGTTACTTAGGTCCTTTTGAAAATTTAAGCGAGAATTCTTTTAATCGCCTCTGAATAGCGCCGATGCCAAACATTTTCAAACCATAACCGACAGCACAACTGGACAAGAATAGTCATATTATTTGAGAGCCGATGTAATAACAGATAGAAGGTATGGTTCCTAGTACCGACCCCTTTTTTTGTAAAACCGGTGCTACGGTACTGAGAAGTCCAGTATCGAGAATTTTCTATTGATGTCGAAATTTGAGCTGTATTTCACAATTGTGCTTTCATCAACTTACAACATCTATTAAAGCACACCTTCTTCATGACGTCAACTTCGGGTTCGAGCATATATCATTTAGAGAATTTTCTGGATTTTCTTCACCATTCTTGAAAACTTCCATTTTACCTGGAGTTAAAAGTCTATTGCCTTATAATTAATAAAAAACATGTTTCAAGTTGAAAATAATGTTATGTAAAATTCGCCGAAATAAGTATATAAAAATATTAGATATCCAGTTAACTGTGGGTGTGGATATACAACAGTAAAGCACATGTGGAGATTGGACAAATCAAGCATCCGAAAGATATTCAATTTGCAAAAACAGAGAACTAACCGCGGTGGAGGTTGGTACTCGGATTCTGATGGCTTTTCCGCAAACGTGACCTTTAAGTGGTCTTGTTGTGTAGAGTTTATCACGCCTATCTAGAGAGTATGAGGTTGAGGGTTCGAGTCCCTCCAAGACACATGGATTCTTTTTCGCAAATTTCATATCAATTTGTCCATTTCGAAACATGTGCTGTGCATATGCACAGCCAAGAGATTCAACAGGAAAACATATTTTATTCATTTCTTGAAAATGGTGAAACTGATCAATATTACATCGCTGATCATTGTTCCTCCGGATTATGGTATTTATTCATTTAGTTTTTATTACTCCATTAACTTAAGACATTGTCTTTTCTGATTTCCAAGTATTTAAAGAAGAATATTTAATCATTATATCTGAAAGTTTTTTATTTGAAAAAAAAAACGCATAATTTGAAGCATTTCTATTAAATTCATCGGCCTATGTTTAAACTTTCTTCAAATCAAATATAGGTACACGCTTTTTTTCAGTACCGAAAATACCGATTCTCATTGGTGTTCAACACCAGTATTGCGATAGAACCGAGATTTTCGGTATCGGCACCACCGGTACCATAACTCTAATAGGAGGTGATAGGAAATAGTCTTTTTTCTGCTTTTTATCAAAATTCCCCTATGAAAAATTATTACTGAGCTAAGAAATGATGGTGTTATATTATTATACTTTGCTTTACTAGTTCATAGTCTTTGAACAATATTATTTCAAAGGGGAATTTGGACAAAAAGGCAAGAAAAAATTATACTATACCCACATCGACACTCGAATAGTATGACTATTCTTATTCAGTTATGTTATTGGTTATGGTTTGGAATTGTTTGGCATCGTTCATTACCCAATAAATCACAAAACTGTTTGGTTCAACAGTTATTGTTAAGAGAACATTAATAAATAACTGTTGTATATTTTGAGGAATATCATGCATTACCATAGCAACACACTCTTTCAGCTCTTTAAAAAGAGACTTCTAAACATCTTGAAAGGAGGCTTCCGAGCCTCTTGAAAGGAGGCTTCCGAGCCTCTTGAAAGGAGGCTTCCGAGCCTCTTGAAAGGAGGCTTCCGAGCCTCTCGAAAGGAGGCTTCCAAGCCTCTCGAAAGGAGGCTTCCAAGCCTCTCGAAAGGAGGCTTCCGAGCCTCTCGAAAGGAGGCTTCCGAGCCTCTTGAAAGGAGGCTTCCGAGCCTCTTGAAAGGAGGCTTCCGAGCCTCTTGAAAGGAGGCTTCCGAGCCTCTTGAAAGGAGCCCCCCGAGCCTCTTGCAAGGAGGCTCCCGAGGCCTCTTGAAGGAGGCTTCTGAGCCTCTTGAAAGGAGGCTTCAGGCCTCTTGAAAAAGGCTTCCGAGAGCCTCTTGAAAAAGGCTTCTGAGCCTCTTGAAAGGAGGCTTCGAGGCCTCTCGAAAGAAGGCTTCAAGCCTCTCGAAAGGAGGCTTCAAGCCTCTCGAAGGAGGCTTCCAGGCCTCTTGAAGGAGGCTTCTGAGCCTCTTGAAAGGAGGCTTCTGGGCCTCTTGAAGGAGGCTTCTGAGCCTCTTGAAAGGAGGCTTCTGAGCCTCTTGAAATGAGGCTTGCAGAGCCTCTTGAAGGAGGCTTCTGAGCCTCTAGAAAGGAGACTTCGAGGCCTCTTGAAAGGAGGCTTCTGAGCCTCTTGAAAGGAGGCTTCTGAGCCTCTTGAAGGAGGCTTGAGCCTTTGAAAGGAGGCTTGAGCCTCTTGAAGGAGGCTTCGAGCCTCTTGAAAGGAGGCTTCCGAGCCTCTTGAAAGGAGGCTTCCGAGCCTCTTGAAAGGAGGCTTCCGAGCCTCTTGAAAGGAGGCTTCCGAGCCTCTTGAAAGGAGGCTTCCGAGCCTCTTGAAAAAAGGCTTCCGAGCCACTTGAAAGGAGGCTTCCGAGCCACTTGAAAGGAGGTTTTCGAGCCTCTTGAAAGGAGGTTTCCGAGCCTCTTGAAAGGAGCCTTCCGAGCCTCTTGAAAGGAGGCTTCCAAGCCTCTTGTAAGGAGACTTACGAGCTGCTTCGGAAGGAGACTTACGAGCTGCTTCGGAAGGAGACTTCTGAATTTCGAGAAAAAGGCCTTCATGTCTCTCAAACAGAGGCTTCCGAACCTGTCGATCCTAGATTTTAATTCAGAAGAATTAAAAAAAAATCATTTTGATCTTTTTCCTCCCAGCCCTTCACATAATGTACTGGTTGGGATGGAATTCAAAAATCTTTGATTTACTGATAGCTATGCATATTATGTACAATACAAAGTATTAGAATTAAAAAAATAAAACTTTATTAATAAGTTATTATTAGTATTGAGGGTGTCAAACGCATAGGGTTGTAAGTAACAATTTTTTTTTTTTTTTTGAAAAAGATGGGTTAAATATTTTTTCGATTCATACAAATTGTACGAAGGTTTTTTTTTTTTTTTCTGGTTTAAAGAGGTTTTCAGCCTAAGGCTGGTTCACCTCTTGGAAATATATTAACAAAATATTATATTTTAGAATACATATTATTGATTTTAAGGAAACTAAGAACTTTTGCTTCTTCGGTAGGATCATTTTGCAAAATATTTCGTATACTTGACTGAAGATCCAAGTT
This sequence comes from Armigeres subalbatus, assembly GCF_024139115.2. Lineage (NCBI taxonomy): Eukaryota > Metazoa > Arthropoda > Insecta > Diptera > Culicidae > Armigeres > Armigeres subalbatus. The sequence continues at coordinate 95,918,406 of NC_085140.1, read as the reverse complement.
GATTCTCGTTGCTTCAAACTGAGGACAGTTTGCCAGAAGATGTTCGACGGTTAAAGGTTCATTGCAGATTGGACAAACTGGTCTGGAAGCTGATGATACGTAGTGTGGATGGGTTATCCTGGTGTGTCCAACTCTCAAACGTGACAAAACTTGTTGTTCCTTATAGTCTTTACGATCGTTCCATCTTCCAGTGTCACCTTTGATTTTCCTTAGAAAAGCGTCTCGGTTGGAGTACCATTGTAGTTGCCATGTCCGGTGAACTGCATGTATAATTTGTCTGCGTGCATCAGCTCCGGGTGTTGGTAGATTCCACATTCTGGAGCTTCTGCCAAGGCACGCCAAACGGTCTGCGGCTTCGTTTCCAGTTATACCACAGTGTGCTGGTATCCAACATAAGGTAGTATTTGCAGGGATTTCCGCTTCGATCTCTTGTATCAGTGGATGAGTTTGCCGCGAGTTTTCTAAAGCAGATAAAACACTCGCCGAGTCCGAAAGAATTATCGTTGGTAAGTTAGCGACATCGATGGTTTTTATAGCCATTTGAATCGCTGCAGCTTCACTAGAGAAAACGGAGAATACATTGGGGACTTTGCGTGCGATCTGAAGTGTGGAGCTGTGTATGCCAATCCCGACAGTTCCATTCGCTTTGGATCCATCCGTGAATATTTTCAAGTGCGTCCTGTATTTGGTATTCAACAAATTATTGAGAACTGCTGAGACTTTGGAGGGAGGATCTCCGGCTCGCACTAGATGCTTAATTGACCAGTCGACTTTTGGTCCCATATGATCCCATCGGCGATCTCCGATCCGATAAACTTCTGCTATCCGAGGGAAATCTATTTGAGCGTATTCTCTGACACGTTTTATGGCTTGTTCTAGGACGAAGACGTTCTCGCAATCACCATGAGTTTTCTCCAAGTAGCTTATGGCCCTAGAAGCAGCAGCAGAGGTCAATACATAAGGGAAAGGAAGTAATCCGGCTTCAGTACACGTAGCAAGGCTGGGAGTGCTTGGAAGTAGTCCAGATGTAATCCGTATCATTTTATTGTAGATAGGGCTGAAAGCATTGATCATGTCTTTTGATGCTCTGACGGTAATTTCTAGTCCGTACAGTAGTTTGCTCAATACGATACTGCAACCCACGTTGTATAACAACTTGCGATTGTTCGTTTTTTGTCTACAATTCTACTCTCAGCAACCGTGTTCTGCATTCTGCTTCTTTCTTCGTATAGGAAAAATGGGATTTGAAGCTACATTTACGGTCGATTGTTATTCCAAAGATGCGTAACTCTTTTTTGTAGTTGATAGATTTTCCGGCGACGATAACGGGGTTGTCCACGGCCTATGATGGAGCATACAGCAATGTGAGATCGAACATTTCTCAGCAGCCATAGTGAAGCAATTCTGTTCCGCCTATTTATGGATTGATCTAACAGCAGCTTGTGAGTTTCTTCTAATGAGTTTTGGTTTCTTACAAACCACAATCAAAATGATGTCGTCAGCATAAATAAAGATAAAGATTCCTTCTGGGAGATTGTCAAAAGCCGAGTTCATCGTTATTAGAAATAATGTTACAGCGAGCACAGAACCCTGTGGTACACCGGTTTCTTCTTGGAATACTCTGGAGCGCGTGTTTCCGATTAATACTTGGAACGTTCGGTCATTTAAATATCCTTGGATAAACTGTCCTATGTTGCCTATAAAACCCCAATCGACAAGTTTTCGCAGGACCCCAGGTCTCCACACCCTATTATACGCCTTTGAGAGGTCAAGTGCAGCAATGTCGACGTGTAGGTCGTTCGTTAGAGCATCATCAATTATTTGACCTAGGGACGCAAGGTAGGATCCGGTTCCTTTCCCTTTGAGGAATGCATGTTGTCGTTGATCCAAAAGGTTGCGTTCCCGAAGTACAGTCACAAGACGCCGGTTGACCATGCGTTCCATAATTTTCGACATACAGCTAGTGAGTGCAATGGGACGGTAATCGCAGGGGTTGAATGATCCTGTTTTTTTCTTTGGTATGGGAATAACTAAACTATGCCTCCATGTTGTCGGAAATGTACCGTTTGACCACATTTGGTTAAGGCTTTCCAAGAAGGAGGTTTTAACGCGTAACGGAAGATGTTTTAGTAAAGGGTAGCTGATATCATCCGGCCCGGCGGTTTTTCCTTTTGCCGAATCGAGTGCAAATAGCAGTTCTGCAAAGGTGAAAGGTTCATTGAAGTCACATTTACCGAAGTCATTCGGTATTGCAAATAATGTTGAAGTGCAATCGGCTTTAGCTTGTGCGGTTAAAAAAGGCTGGGTGTACGTTGAGGAGGATGATAGTTCCGAAAAGTATTCTCCCATAGCATTGGCGACGATTATGGGGTCACGGGAAATGACATCGTTGTGGCGAATTCCGAAACCTTGTGACCTTCTTTGCCACTTATAGAATTCACCTTTTGCCACATCCTGGTTGTGGATTGGCTTCCGTCAAATCCTTCGAGAAATGTTTCCCACGCTTTGGTTTTAGCCTTTCTGATAACGTCTCTGCATTCATTTCTCGACCGTTGAAACTGTTGATGAATTTGTTCCCAGTCGGGGTGAGTTCTAGGTGTGCGTTTACATTTTCTAAGCGCTCTCCGACGAGCTTTCACTGCCTTCTTCGTTGTATCGTTCCACCAATGCAGCGCTTTTATGCCCGGTTTGCTACTTGTCATTGGTATGGTGGATTTGGCGGCGTTGTGTATAAGTTCGCCCAGTTCTTCGGGACGATATGAAATATCTGGTTTGACCAAGTTAAGAACGCCTAGTTCAAAATTGTTCCAATTACACTCATCAAAACGCCATCTAGGTCGCCTCGTTGTACCTGGAGGTGAGCCACTGCTCTGGATTTCTATGGGGTGGTGATCACTACCCATTGGATCATCGTGGATAAACCATTGGAGAACGTTGACTATTTCACTAGAGACAAGAGAGACGTCAATGCAAGAATTGCATGATCCGCGGAAAAAAGTAGTGCTTCCATCGTTAAGTACAATTAGGTCGTGCTTCTCCGCCACGTGTAGGATGTACGAAGGTTAAAAAATATACAAACTGTCTATGAATTTTCATATTTTTTATAAACAACGTACAAACTATGTCAACATATTGCCGCATATAACGACTTGGCGAGTGTAGAGCGCAACCGAGGATGAATATCAACTAATAAATGGACAGAGAATGTCAGCGATCACGGTTTTTTCCTAGAACTTGTTTATAGAATTAAACTATTGTATGATGAGATGAGTCATAGAGTTTAGTTTTCGTAACATTCAAGTCCTTAATACCCCTTTTCCGCTATTTCAAGGGCATATGCATTAAATAATGTATGCTTTTTATTTATGAATTTCTTTTAACGTAAACATTGGCAAGGGACTAAAAAGACTCCGCAACCCCTTCCCGTATGCCACCCATTTAACCTACCTTCCGCATAGACCGGATCCTTCATAATCTCGTGCGTGATCGGACAAATAAACTCCAACGGAATGTCCATGGCCTTTGACGCCAGCGTGAACAGTAGCGACCGAATTCCGGTAATGTGCGAATCAATGGTCATATTGTTGGTTAAATCCCACACGACCACGGAACGATCGTTTGAACCAGATGCAATAACCGTCGAGTCGCTGTTAATGGCCAAACAGTTGACATAGCGCGAGTGCTCGCCAAGTGTTTTGATGCACGTTCCTTGTTGGTTCCAAATCTTAATGGTCTTATCGAGGCTGCACGATATCAGCAGCGTGCCGGTGCTGTTGAACCTGCCAACGAAAGGGGAGCGAAAGGAAAATTTAGGTCACCACACCGCCACCATTAGACAATGAACAGGCTCAATCAATTCAATGAGTGAAGATCGAATCGATTGAATGCAACAAGTAACCGTCTGTATTGTTGCTGATAAGGAGCGCTATCGGTATGAGCCAGTGGTATTTGCCTACCTCACACATGTAACCGAACTGCCGTGGGCGGCAATCGTTTGGACACAGCTGGCGTTCATCACCTCCGTGCTGTAGATGGACGATTGGCCGGAAAAATGCTCCTGAGGTGTAGTCGGAATTAGTCGAGATTTTCTAGTGCGGTCCACGTTGGCAGGGATGTAGAAAAGGCGCCAAATTTTGATGTAATGATCCGTTCCGCAGGTGGCCACCGTGTAGATATTTGAAAAGTTATCGGTAGCTGGAAAAAAATAGTTGAAAGAGAATGTTTGTCTTATTATATTCAGTAGAAAACTGAATTATAGCCGCTAACGAAATTGAATTTTTCTCACAATCCATACGTTAAACCTAATTTTGGAAGTGGTGAGCTGTATAGCACATCACCAAATGAAAACAGCGCACCACTTCCGAAGTTAGGTTTAACATATGGATTGTGAAAAAAATCCCACTTCGTTAGCGGCTATAATTCGGTTTTGCACTGAATTGATAATATGAAAAGAGACTTGAGGAGCTTAAAACATATTTTGAAGATGAACTAAATAACTAAGAAACTGACAGATATTCTCAACAGGTTGTTGCGCTTTGACGTTACATTAAATTTAAACTGTTTTTCCAATGAATTATTGGCAGTGGCTGATTTTCTACTCGCCGCCGTCACATCCAGGCGCTATAGTATATGCGCAAAACAGCCAGCAAGAGTTAACCGCCAGAAATGTGTATGGCGAAAGTCATCTAACGCGGGTTTTCTCAAAATAAGAAACTTTTCATGAAAAACTATTTGGTACCGATTATGCAGGAAGGTGTCCGCTACCATGCCTACCAAATATTTTTTTGATGAAAGTGCGTATTTTTGAGAAATCGAGCCTTAGATGCCTTTCGCCATACTGATTTCAGAAAGTGAACTCCTAGTGTGCCGCTGTAAGCACGCTCAAAGCAGGCGATTCATTGCAATAGCACTTGATGCTGTATTTGCTAACCAACAAACGATAAATGTTTTATGTATATTAGTCTGGCTCAGCCTAGTATGAATTTCGTCTTCGAATAAGAAAATCATTCTCTAAAAATATCAGATCAATCGGTTGTTACATAACTTAACATTCGCAATGTACAGGTTTACCTCGATTATATGGACCCTCGATTATATGGACTTTTTACCTCGATTATATGGACATTTTTTTTAAGCTCAATGAATTATTGGCAGTGGCTGATTTTCTACTCGCCGCTGTCACATCCAGGCGCTATAGTATATGCGCAAAACAGCCAGCAAGAGTTAACCGCCAGAAATTTGTATGGCGAAAGTCATCTAACGCGAGTTTTCTCAAAATAAGAAACTTTTCATGAAAAACTATTTGGTACCGATTGTGCAGGAAGGTGTCCGCTACCATGCCTACCAAATATTTTTTTGATGAAAGTGCTTATTTTTGAGAAATCGAGCCTTAGATGCCTTTCGCCATACTGATTTCAGAAAGTTAACTCCTAGTGTGCCGCTGTAAGCACGCTCAAAGCAGGCGATTCATTGTTTTTTGATTTTTTTGGGTTTTAAAAAGATGTTGAATATTGTAAGTCATATTTTACATTGATTCTATATTTATTGTGGTACATTCTGGCAAATAAAGGCCCGTAAGGCATGTTGTGATGTTATATATGGAGATACACTCTGAGTCATATGTTCGATAGACTTGATTGATTTACCATTTTCGCGTTGGAAAATTTCATTGTATATAGTGATAAACATACAATTCTTTAATCTGCAACAGCCACGGCCACGTCCTTACAAATATGTGGTGAAAAATAATGCGTATTTTTGGTGATCTCTGCCATACGAAAACGTGAAGTGAATTATCAGACTGACAGTATGCGGAGCAAGTGATAAGATGAGATTGTCATATTTAGCTGTTAGATCTTTGCTTCCAACCTTTTTCTGCTTTTGGTGCATGGAATTAAGTATAGAAGGACGGATGATGCATTAACATTTAGCAAACCGGACCCACTCAGACTGATTTTTTAGGTATATCCACGAAACAGGAAGAGTTTATTTCAATATGTGATATATAAAGCTCCAAATGGTTTTCAAACCTGGCATTATTTTTTCTGGACGGACTTGATAATTATTTGAATGTAAAAAACTGAAAACTCTTCGAGCAGTCTTTATGTTTAAATAAATGTTGTTGAATATCCTGGTATTCGCATTTGTTCAGCACAAGGCTTAAGGATTATACTGACGCTCAACGGTAGGAAAAGAAATTGAATATTTTTAGAATGTTCTTGTTAGCAGTTCTTAAATCAATTGCTGCTAAACCGTTCAGCAAAGCGTGATCCTGAAACGCTCATGTAAACTCGTTCATGCTGTGTAATGTAAGCGATGTGTTTTTCGTTAGTGTTGTACAAAATACAACAGCGCGCGGTGGTGAAATTTTGAATGCAATCTCAAGTTTTGTCCGGAATTTTTATGAGGGCCCGCCACTGTGCGTCGTTTTGAATTTTAAAACCCGTTGCAAAATACAGCCCTGCTTTAAAATACGAACATAGTCCAAAATAGCCATAACAATTTATTTATATATTCCACTTAGCAGGTGTAGGTGCACTGTGCAATTGACCTTTCCCGTCAACAATTTTTATCCGCTCAATCGATTCTTCAATTTTTTGAGGACAACTTTCCCAAAGAACCCATACTTTTTGACGAATAGTGCTGGTTTCCAAGCTTGACCTAACATTCGCCCGATTTTGAATTAAAATAAGGCCAATTCCAATTCTTCAAACGTGCGGCACTTTTCCGATTTTTTTTTATTCTAAAATATGAATTCCGTGAAAAAGTTGAACTTAAATAAGTCAAAGAATTGACTGAGACAATAAAACGAGATACATTTTTTGGCGGGAAATGTCAATTGGTTCTTGTAAAAATGACACTGATACGTGGATAGAGCCCCTTATTTACATTGATTCAAATTCTATATAGTATATTGCTTACATTGAACTGGGCGAAGTCTTCATTACTAATGTAATCTTAGAAACAAGCGGCTGGAAAAAAGGTTACGTTCTTATAGAAAATCATAATCTACTGAGTTATCATAAAATGAGCCCAAACATGGGGATTAGACTGTAAGGCAATATATGGATATTTTCTTTCAACTTTCAAGACTTATTTCATCGTGTAACACAAATTTCGAGAAAAAAAAATTTGCTTCGATTATATGGAAAATTCGATTATATGGACTTTTTTGCATCGAAAAAGTCCATATAATCGAGGTATACCTGTATATAAGATTGTCAGCCAAAATATAAAGAACTAGTCGACCCGGCAGACGTTGTCCTGCATAGTAGGCGAAAATGCGCGTTCTGAGCTGCCCATGCGAAATATCTTAATTTAAGTTTTTCATAATTTCTCCACCCTTACTCGTGATTTTCGAATGAGAAAATATCATAAAAACCCGTCGGAAACGATAACGGACATATTTGCTGAAGGAATGTGGAAAATCTATTTAGCCGTTTTCGAGTTATGCGGATACGAACACAGACCATTTCATTTTTATTATATAGATTTTATTATGTTAGCCTAACGTACTTTTGACGAGCCTTTTCATTGAAAATATGTTTGTGTTTTTCATCATATGGGGAATATGTATACTGCCGTGAATCGCTAGTCAGTCCCATCTGTATATGGATGCCATTTACAGATGGGACTGACTTGCGATTCACGGCAGTATAGGGGACAGATATCCCAACAAACATTGGAGGTGGTTGAATCTCTTATATGACAGAAAATAGTCTTCTTCGGCTCAAAAACTAGCCATACTCAGCTAAAATTGTTTGTTGGGATATGTACCTACTGCTATATTGCCGTCATACGCATATTTGTCCCATGTTTGCTGGGATTCTCTATATACATGGGACAGTTATGCATATAACGGCAGTTTAATATCTCTGTTGTAATATTTTTCATAGGTATTTTTACAACATTTCAAAATCATAGCTAACTATGACACTAGTTAAAATTGTAGAAAATCTAAGTAAAAATTAATAATATTCACATTTCTAAAAAGTGGTGACATTCTGTTGCCGGAAAAATTCATGGAAGCAAAACGCCTTTAGCTGGTATACTGCCGTTATACGCATAATTGTCCCATGTGCATAGGAATCCCAGCAAACATGGGACAAATATGCGTATGACGGCAGTATAGCACTTATGAAACAACGCTCAGTGCGTCGGCAAATAGACATTCTAGTATTCAGGGTGGCCATTGAACCGGGAAAACCGGGAGAACCGGGAAAAACCGGGAAATAGCCGGGAATTCGGTTGAATTTAAAATTATTAATTAAATTCAAAATGTCCAGCGTGCCAATTTAAATATTTCCATAAAATAGCAAAATTAGGAATGTTTGAAGGGTGGGAAATTCCCTGAAATTTTCTGATAGTTTTTAAAGATTCTCGATTGTTTGTAATAATCCTTTGAAAATGTAGGGAAAAATATGGTAGTGCATTGATCACTTTGTTAATTTTGTACGTCTGTAAGAATATGAGAAATCTATGTTTCGATTATTAAGAAAAGTTATAAAAAAAACCTTTAAATCTCAAAAAATCTCTTAACGGGCTTACGATTGTTTGGAGGTTCCACGAAAAATGGAAAGTAATTTGTTGAACGATATGATTGGGGGGCCCTCCTTAGCCGTGCGGTAAGACGCGCGGCTATAAAGCAAGACCATGCTTAGGGTGGCTGGGTTCGATTCCCGGTGCCGGTCTAGGCAATTTTCGGATTGGAAATTGTCTCGACTTCCCTGGGCATAAAAGTATCATCGTGCTAGCCTCATGATATACGAAAGCAAAAATGGTAACCTGCCTTAGAAACCTCGTAGTTAATAACTGTGGAAGTGCTTAATGAACACTAAGCTGCGAGGCGGCTCTGTCCCAGTGTGGGGATGTAATGCCAAGAAGAAGAAGAAGAAGAAGATATGATTGAAATCCGCTGTATATCAGTAATTTTTGGCTCTGGAAAAATACTGGCAAGGACTTAAGAAAGTGTTTTCCAAAATGTAACGCACAGTAAAAATTTTTGATTCAAGCATATGCAGTAGAGATTGCAAATTACAGAATATATGTTCTAGATAGTATTATGCAGTGATATTTACTTTACCTTAACGTAAACCTTTGGAGCTACTTATATGAAGTGTTCATTTTTGACCAAACAAAATTTTGTACCCTTGAGTTGATGAAGAAAGAAACTTCATTTGTTTTATAAGCCTACAGTAACACAAAATTAAAAATGATTTTCATACCAACGCACTCCAAATGCACGGGATGATCACAAGTACTATCAGCCTAGTCGCTCCTGGGTAGACGTTAGGTGAAATAGCATTTCAATTTCGTGTTGTGTTATTCAATGGCCCTCTGCTCACTTCTATTGTAGAATAATATTGCTTCAAGGATATGGCTTCCTGTCTCTGGGTTGATCAAAACGGCTATATTTTGTATTATCCAACGTTTCGGCAAGATGTATTCTGCCTTTTTCAAGAGAGAATTATCAGTCTAACGTTTTTGGTTTTGTAAAATACGTGTATAAAACGAAAAACGGTTGACTGTTAATTCTCCTCTGAAAAGGCAAAATAAATCCTACCGAAACGTCGAGTAATTCAAATTATGGCTGATTTGATCAACCCAGAGACTGAAAATTCCATATCCTTGCAGCAACAATATTTCCAGTCGTTAATTAATAATATTTTATTGGTTTATTTGTGGACGCAGTAGCGCCCGTGGCAAGCCTTTGTTTTAATATAAACGGTTGCATTAAAAAAAATCAAAATTTTCAATGTATGTTATCTGTGATTTTTTTTTCATCAAATGCTGTATCTGGTTGTCTAAGGTTGTCACTGGTTTTGTTTTTTTTTTGCATCTGATAGTAAAAAAGAATTGAAGTGTAAAATATTTTATTTTCTGTGAGAATTTCCCCGTGAGCTGCGTCTGGTTGGCTAGTCGCCGGATAGACAAACAGGGCTATTATATATAGTATAGATTAATATAATAAGATTTCATATTTGTCTCTCGCTTGCGATAACTTTTGATTCTGTACATCATTGTTTTTTGTAAAAAAAATGCTCCCTTCCACTTTGAGCTCAGCTAGTTTGTCTCACCGATAAAAGCCCATGAAACATCAATCAACATTCCACTACTATATACAAATATCCCAAAAAAAATCAATTCGAGCATTTTTTTGTAGAATTTTTGGCTTCTCTTTTTCAATATTTGTCAAAACGATTACCGTCGAGCGGGGTTTCTTTTCACAAATCGAGAGCTGATTTGGACATTTTGGAACAAGAACTATGACGTAAATTACTATCCAATTGCCATGATCACCATTCGACTGTCTTGTTAATAGTTGAAGCAATTTTCTGTTTTTAAATTAGATTTTTTTAGAAAATCAAAAATCCAAAGTAGCCCCCGGAGTCAGAAGAACGCACGACGGTAGTTACGTTTTTTCGACATTTGGGCCTTTATATTTGCTCTTTCAAAGGGTAAACCTGTCTTTCTTTTTCTGTTTCTTGATTTTGAAACTTACTGAAAATTTTCAAGAATAGACTCCTTCGTAACCAATTCAATCAAATTTAAAAAGTGGACATCAGAGACCTTGGGAAAATATGCTATTGGACAAGACTTGCACTACATTAATAGCTCCCAAACCATTTTTTTAAACACAGCTTTTGCAGTATTTTTACTAAAATATTTTTTTTCTTAAAACTAGCAGCTGCGGCGACAGGCTGCAAAATTCAAGAATGTAAGCTCAAGTGGATGTGGATGTATACACGCTGGGGCTTATTTTTGAGCGGATTACGTGAAACGAGCTTTGGAAATAGTTTTGTGTTAAACATTTCTCGTCTTGTCCTGGTCCTCCAAGTTTTTGAAACTCTGGAATTTAATCTAGAACGAAGAGCTATCTCATTTACAGGGCATTATTAGAATGTTTCATAAACGCCATCATGTAAATATTGAGAAAAATCTTTTATGGTTATAAAATTATTTTGAGCTTTTTAGTGGAATGTCTTCACTTGTCATAAGACGAGTTTGTACAATCCCATTGAATTTCACCACTTAATTGTATCTTGACAGATACGTATTTCGACCTCAACAGTAAGGCCGTCTTCAGTGTCTCGTAGTCGAAGTCAAGTACGAGACACTGAAGACGGCCTTACTGTTGAGGTCGAAATACGTATCTATCAAGATACAATTAAGTGGTGGAATTCAATGGGATTGTACAAACTCGTCTTATGACAAGCTTTTATGGTAGCTTTGTTTCTGCTATATTTTTCCACAGTGTTGGATTTTTTGAATAAATCCTAACATGCACCATTCGTGGATCATTTCCTATATCGATACTCCTCAGCCGGGAAAATTTCAAAATTTGAACCGGGAAAAAAAACCGGGAATTTGAAAACGGAATTTGAGTGGCCACCCTGAGTATGAGCAGTGCGTGGAGGCGCATTGTACATCGTATTTTAATGACGAATGTTTTGCTTCGCCGTAAAAGTTAAATGTGGAAAATCTCGGTCTCGTGTCTATTATGTTGACATTTTTTTTAAATCCTAAGTTCTACTTTTGTTACGTTCATCTAAAACACGATAAATATGAGAGAATCCCAAAAAGCGTTTTGCCTCTGGAGAGGGTGCTATGAGGACTCTTTCAATATCAATGTTTCTGAGCAACAATAAGTCTCCTGCAGTGATGAATTCCAAAATACACAACGCAACTCTTAATTAAACAGCTGAAAATTAGTTTAAAGTTCAATTAAACATAATACAATACTCTGTGAAAATATTTGTCATGTTCTAGCTTATACTTCTGGGTTCAATTAGGCCTTCAAACTATTTTGCTGAAAGGTTGATATAATTTAGAAATGTTTTTTGACCTCATATTAATTTCAAATTTGGAGCACCAACTTATGCAACAATCAAGTGATCTGAAATGTTTAGAGAGTGGTCTTCACACCCAAGGTTCCCCGTAGAATTTGATAACTATTTGTTTCCAGAGCCAGTCTAATGTGTGATTCATCAACACGTGTACTTACGGTCAGTATGTACTATTTTGCAAAAGTCAGCTGAAAGTACACCCATGTCGTGAGCAGCATCGATAGAGCAATCAGCTTTCGAAATCTCGGCTAGAAAAAAAAATATAAACATTATTATACATACCTACTATCCTTTTTGTCATTTCGAATGGATCAGCAATTAATCGACTATTATTATTTAATAAGAAATTTCAAAAATGTTACATCATAAATAAAATTAGTATATTTTAGCGCTTATAACTTTGTACTCGTATTCATAATAGAAGTTAATAAACAAAATAATAAATAAATTCCAATTCATTATTTTCAAACAAGATTACATTTTTTTCATTAGTCATTCTAGTCTCCTATCCCTTGGTACCTCCACGTGGTGCTGGCCGGGATCAGGCATTGAATAAAATCAGATCATGAGTAAAAATCGTCTAAATTCATGCCAACTTGATGCTCCACTGCGGCCTAATCGCTGATGCTTTCTAGATCGTTGAAATTTGACGTTCGTTGATTCAATGTTTAAAGATCTTCATCGCTCACCAATGGGAGACACAACTGAGCGAGGTAAATCAATTGGTAACCTAACAATGAGTGTTGTTACCACACGCTGTTAGAAAAATCTTTTAAGCAGGGTTTCGACTTTTCGTTTCAATGAAACCAAAGCAAGCGTTTTTCGGGCCAAGGGAATAGTAGTTTGTGCAACAAGTTGCAAAAAGATGATTTTTTCAGCACGAGTTGTACGTTTATCCAACGAGGCTTGCCGAGTTGGATAAATACTACGAGTGCTGAAAAAATCGAGTTGTGCAACGAGTTGCACACGCTATTTTTTGCAATGACGAAAATTGGACTTTAATTTAATAAATCTGTACCAAAATTGTAGTCTAATTTACTCCACATGATCATTCTTGGCAATAAATTATGTTGCTGCAGAGAACAATCAGATTCCATGTTAAGGTACCACATTGCATAGTTCGACAAGCCGTGAAACGATAGATGTACTTGCCTTTGAAAATTTTTAACGTCATGTCCGTCAAACTATTTCAATTATCACGCGACGCAGAGAATACACTATTTGAACACTTACCCAAGCTAATTCAGCAAAATGTAGTCATGTAACTACTATTCCGACGATGGTTTTTCATTATAGCACCCAAATGAGTGCTATAATGAATATTATGCAACCAATTTGAGTTGCATAATGTTCATTAAAGCACCCATTTCGTTGGTATGGAAAAGTAGGCCGTTTTATCACTCAAAGACGAACTGTAAACCACATATTATGATCAGGAATTGCAAAAAATCTTTTTTCGTTGTTTATGTTGAGAATCATCTTTCACCCATCAACCTTTTCTTAGACTTACCTTAGAAGATAAACGAAAACCTTGCATATTCAATGAAAATCCTTTTTCGTTTCATCACTTTTCACCTCTCACTCACTTTTCGCGAGAATTATCGCAGAACAATTACAAAATTGTTTGGCCGCGCCGGGAATCGAACCCAGAACAGTAAGAATAATGGTGATGGACCTGGGAGAACGCGCGCAGGACATAATTCTACCGGCTCCGGATCTCCAGGAAATCCAGGAGGAGATTGGCCGGCTGAAGAACAACAAAGCCCCTGGGGTTGACCAACTACCAGGAGAGCTATTTAAACACGGTGGTGAGGCACTGGCTAGAGCGCTGCACTGGGTCATTACCAAGATTTGGGAGGAGGAAGTTTTGCCGCAGGAGTGGATGGAAGGTGTCGTGTGTCCCATCTACAAAAAGGGCGATAAGCTGGATTGTAGCAACTACCGCGCAATCACATTGCTGAACGCCGCCTACAAGGTACTCTCCCAAATTTTATGCCGTCGACTAGCACCAACTGCAAGGGAGTTCGTGGGGCAGTACCAGGCGGGTTTATGGGCGAACGCTCCACCACAGACCAGGTGTTCGCCATTCGCCAAGTACTGCAGAAATGCCGCGAATACAACGTGCCCACACATCATCTATTCATCGACTTCAAAGCCGCATATGATACAATCGATCGGGACCAGCTATGGCAGCTAATGCACGAACACGGTTTTCCGGATAAACTGACACGGTTGATCAAAGCGACGATGGATCGGGTGATGTGCGTAGTTCGAGTTTCAGGGCATTCTCGAGTCCCTTCGAAACCCGCAGAGGGTTACGGCAAGGTGATGGTCTTTCGTGTTTGCTATTCAACATCGCTTTGGAAGGGTAATACGAAGAGCAGGGATTAACACGAGTGGTACAATTTTCAATAAGTCCGTCCAGCTATTTGGTTTCGCCGACGACATAGATATTATGGCACGTAACTTTGAGAAGATGGAGGAAGCCTACATCAGACTGAAGAGGGAAGCTAAGCGGATCGGACTAGTCATCAACACGTCGAAGACGAAGTACATGATAGGCAGAGGTTCAAGAGAAGACAATGTGAGCCACCCACCGCGAGTTTGCATCGGTGGTGACGAAATCGAGGTGGTAGAAGAATTTGTGTACTTGGGCTCACTGGTGACTGCCGAAAATGACACCAGCAGAGAAATTCGGAGACGCATAGTGGCTGGAAATCGTACGTACTTTGGACTCCGCAAGACGCTCCGATCGAATAGAGTTCGCCGCCGTACCAAACTGACAATCTACAAAACGCTAATTAGACCGGTAGTCCTTTACAGACACGAGACCTGGACGATGCTCGTGGAGGACCAACGCGCACTTGGAGTTTTCGAAAGGAAAGTGCTGCGTACCATCTATGGTGGGGTGCAGATGGCGGACGGTACGTGGAGGAGGCGAATGAACCACGAATTGCATCAGCTGTTGGGAGAACCATCCATCGTTCACACCGCGAAAATCGGACGACTGCGATGGGCCGGGCACGTAGCCAGAATGTCGGACAGTAACCCGGTGAAAACGGTTCTCGACAACGATCCGACGGGCACAAGAAGGCGAGGTGCGCAGCGGGCAAGGTGGATCGATCAGGTGGAAGATGACTTGCGGACCCTCCGTAGACTGCGTGGTTGGCGACGTGTAGCCATGGACCGAGCCGAATGGAGAAGACTCTTATATACCGCACAGGCCACTTCGGCCTTAGTCTGAATAAATAATAAATAATAATAGTAAGAATAATAGCTGTGGGGATGCGTCTACTCTAGCCACACCACCACGCTATCTGTATAAAAGCGTTAAGTTATTTGTTCCACATAAGCTACTATCATTTGCATTTATGATGCCATGAAAAGACTCGAATATGAAGGAAAAAGAGCAAACCAACGTTTGGCGGCAATCGAAGTGAGCGAAAAATTGTTATCACTCTCCAGGCTGGTTTTCTTTCCCGAAATGCGATTTCTCCCCGAAAATGTTCGTGAGGGAGCATCATGTGCTCCTGAGATTGAGTGAGCATTACGAACCCTGCTTTTAAGACATTAGGAAAATTAAGTCCGCTATGAGAATAGAACTCTGATACACTGCATATGAGGTTTTGATACTCTCTCTCTCCTCCATCCCAGCAACTTGAAAGCAGAGTGAATAAAGCAGTACACCTGATGTGTTTTGAGTTTATTCTAGTAGAGCAAGCGTAACACAAATGCTCCAGTCGTAGCTTCCCTGGATACCATACCAAGTTTGGCTTGGCGAACTCTGTTGCTCGTTGTTTACGCAGCAACGATCGCTCATAATCGTTGTTTGGTATCCATCTGAGCAAGGCTGTTCACTCACTAGCATAGGATGCTATGATTGAATTGGATCAATGCTCGTCCGCTTCACTCACGCTTTCAATGCCTGGCCGGCGAGCAACCTTAGGGATCGAGCCTCTGTTAGGAGCGGCTCATAGCTCATTCTTCATGTTAGAGGCGGGTAATCATCGTCCGAGTGCCAGCGAGGGACTCTAAGCAAAATTGTGCACCATGGTCCAACGGGAATTTAGGCGGAATAGTCCTCCAGGAAATTTATGGGGTTGGTGTCAGGCCAAGCAAGTCAGCTTAAAAAACAGCAACGAATAATCAGCGAGAGAATACGGACCGGAATATTTGGCAAATACCACAGCGACGAATAGGGACTAGCGATTGGAAGCGATTGGTTCGTGGAACTGCAAATCTCGCTTCACTTTTCAAAAGGACCTAAGTAACATTTTTTTCATGAATTAATTTGAATAGCGCAATCAACAGAAAAACATGAAAGCTTTTGATTGCAGTACCCTCAAATTAGTTCATGAAAAATGTTACTTAGGTCCTTTAGAAAAGTTAAGCGAGAAATCTCAACTTCATCGGGAGCCCATACATACTCGCCGATGTGCTCATCGACCGTGGATTCGGCATTGTAGTGCTGCAGGAGGTTTGTTGGTGCGTACGTTTAGAGATAATCATACCATCTACCAGAGCTGCGGCAACACACACGAGCTGGGAATAGCTTACATAGTGATGGGCGATAAGCAAAAGCGCGTGAGATGAGAGAGAGAGAATGAGAGAATGTGCAGGTTGAGGACCAAAGGCCGGTTCTTCAACTTCAGCATAATCAATGTCCATAGCCAACACACTGGAAGCACTGATGATGATAAGGACACCTAGGTTGGCCAAGAGATGGAGTTTAGACCGACTATTGGAAAGTACAGCGCCACCGGCTGACGAACGAAAACGACCTACGACTAATTGATTTCGTCGCCTCCAAGAGCATGGCCATTCGCAGCACCTACTTCCAGCACAGCCTTCCTTATCGGTACACCTGGAGATCACCACTGCAGACAGAATCATAAATCGACCACGTTCTAATTGATGGACGGCACTCCTCCGACATTATCGTCGTCAGGACATATCGTGGCGATAACATCGACTCTGACCACTAACTGGTGATGGTTAAACTGCGCCCAAAACTATCCGTCATCAACAATGTTCGGTACCGACGACCGCCGCTGTACGACCTAGAGCGACTGAAGCAACCTGATGTCGCCACTGTATACGCGCAGCATCTCGAGGCAGCGTTGCCGGAAGAGGGTGTGCTCGATGGGGCCCCTCTTGAGAACTGAATGACCCAAGTATCCCAAAATAAAATATTTTTTCATGCGGTGTGAAAATGGGATTTTAGGGGACCAAATCAATACTTCCAACACGAAACTGGGACCAGTCTGGGTGCTGGTATAGCGAATCCGCACCAGTGGGAGCGCAGAACGTTGGCTTTGGGGGGAGTTGATAGTAACCAACAGTGCATAATTGAGACCCATGTGGGCGGAAGCAGTGCGAAGCGAATCCGAACCTGCGGGAGCATTTCAAAGAGACTGTAAAGGTGTTCGGCCGTACGGCACACTATTTTTTGTACATTTTTGTATAGCCTAAAGAGACTAATAGAAATTTTTGGATTTGGGCAAAGCTTCTTAGTTGTCGACCAAGTGTGACTAAGAAGGACGACAGGGCTGGAACTGCTAGAATACAGTTGAAGCAGCCATTTACGACGCAGCGCAGAACAACGTCAAGTATGCATGACGAAGTCGACGGAACGATTGGTTCACCGAAGAGTGCAGGCAGATTATGGAAAAGAAGGACGCAGCACGGGCAGTCTCGCTGCAGCAAGTGACCCGGCAGAACGTGGAACGCTATTATAGACGAAAGTGGAGACAGCAGACCCGTCTTCAGATGAATAAACGCCGCCTGGACGAAGCGGAGTGCGAGAAGATGGAACAGCTATGCCGTTTTCAAGAAACACGCAAGTTTTATCAGAAGCTCAACACATCCCGCAAAAGCTTCATGCCGCGAGACGAGATGTGCAGTGCATGGATAGGATGGGAGCATCTTGACGAACGAACGTGTCCTAGTCAACACAAAATCGTATATGATGCAACATAAGATGCCAAAGTGGAGGCGATATACGTACATGTTGTATATGGGAGTACCTAAATTTCCTCCACTTTAACATCTTATACGGCATCATATACGATCTTGCGTTGACTGGGGTGGTGATCGGAAAGTGGGAGCAGCACTACGAGGAACATGGCGCTGAGAGTACAGGCAGTGAAACAGGCAAATATCTTCGCTGTGCATATGCACAGCACATGTTTCGAAATGGACACATTGATATGAAATTTGCGAAAAAGAATCCACGTGTCTTGAAGGGACTCGAACCCTCGAGAAGATTGGACAAATCAAGCATCCGAAAGATATTCAATTTGCAAAAACGAGCTAACCGCGGTGGAGGTTGGTACTCGGATTCTGCTGGCTTTTCCGCAAACGTGACCTTTAAGTGGTCTTGTTGTGTAGGGGTTATCACGCCTATCTAGAGAGTATGAGGTTGAAGGTTCGAGTCCCTACAAGACACGTGGATTCATTTTCGCAAATTTCATATCAATTTGTCCATTTCGAAACATGAGCTGTGCATATGCACAGCCAAGATATTTAACAAAAAAATGGTTTTCGTACGGCCGAGTTACCGAATAATATGCAATTAATAGTGAAAGTCAAAGCAGCGGAGGAGATGACTACGCCAGTTCAGCGGACTATGGAAGCCAACCCGCCCCCACCTTGAGGAAGGTTAAGGATGCCACCTATCAGCTAAAGACCAATAAACCAGCTGGTAAGAATGGTATCGGAGCTAGTCACTTGCCTGCATAAACTGATTCTCAAAATCTGGGAAACGGAGCAACTGCCGGAGGAATGAAAGGGGTCATATGCCCCATCTACAAGAAAGGCAACGAGCTGGAGTGTGAGAACTTTCGAGCGATTACCATTCTTAATGCCGCCTACAAAGTAATATCCCAGATCATCTTCCGCGGTATGTCACCAATAGTGACCAATAGAGTTCGTGGGAAGAAGGATTTCACCTGGGAGACTATTTGATCTTAACTTCAGAACAATTTGGAGAGTCTAGAAGATCTGTATTGAACTAATTTGCACATAATATGCAAGGGCTCTAGAAACTTGCATGGACATGCTGGGTAGATTCCGATTGCATGCAAGGCGTAGTTGACTTTGTAGACCAATTGATCTGAATTCCATAACAATTTGGAGAACCTAGAACATCCGCAACAAAAGAAATTGGACTGCACATAATACGCTCTAGGCTCTAGGGACTTATGTGGACATGCTGGATTGATTACTAAACCATGGGGATTGACCAAAGTCTAATTGATCTGAATTCCAGAACGATTTGGAGGGTCTAGAACATCTGCATTAAGCAATTTGAACTGCACATAATACGCAAGGACTCAAGGGACTTGTATGCTGGGTTGGTTTCGATTGGATGCCAGGCGTAGTTGACTTTGTAGACTAATTGATCTAATCTCCAGGACAATTAGGTAAACCTAGAACATCTGCATCGGTCTAATATAATACGCAATGGCTTTCGGGGTTTGCAGGGTTTGCAGTTAAGTTGATTTCTGTTATAAACTTCTGAATCGGTAAATTTAACTTATATTGAATTTTGTAAATTTGATTTTTTTAACATTTTCAATGACAGCATCCAGCTGATCTAGCAAAAAATGAGGATCCCTAGAAACAAAACAAAACAGCAAACTACAGTAAAGTAGATGATGTGGAGAAGACCATCGTGAAAGAATAGTGAAAAGCGCTTAAAAGACGCCCGGAAACCGGCTGTTGGAAATTATGATTCCAATGATTTCATGATCACAGTATTCGAGATGTTAACCAAGAACATAGACTTACCAACATGCAATTAGGTTCAGGTTTCCAATAATACAAGTTCCATACAAATGCTTGCACAGTTGTTCATTAATTTAATAAAACGGATGAGATAAAATTGACCTAAAAAGTTTAGTCAAAAGATAAATCATGGCACAAATGACCATGTGTCTCCATATTATTTTATGCTTATATGCTGCTCAACAGTTTTCAAATTTTTTCAAACTTCTTTCCTATCGTTTTACCTTTTCTGCCTGAAAACACTCTTGGGGACATTCAGATATCGTAATGACTTAGTTTTTTTAACTTATCTGAACATGCAATCATGCAAACATGCAAGTGACTTCAACGCCGTTGAAGCGATGATCATTTTCCTACCTTGTGACCTGGGTGGTTCGAATAGAATCGATTTGGTTGTCAAACTGAAGCCAAAAATTTCTATTCTGCCGGAGCCAAACATTGAAGATTGTAATTATGTTCGTTTCAGATCTTATATTGAGAAGTATTGTTATTTTTTGAGAAAAAATAAAAACAAACTTAGTTCAATTATTGTATTCTTTGTAACAAATATTTCCACGAGTGGAAAATTAGTAGAAATGCAATTAAAACAAAACCAAAAAACTCGTTACGAAGTTTCACGAGATTCAACAGCTGATTGGAGCAGGAATGTATGTAAATTATCGTGAAGTCATGTAGAGTCTCGCGCATTTGTGCGCCCTCATGCAGCATGGAAAGAGAAATACGAAGAGCGGGAAATGTTTGACAGCTAAGTACAGGATGGACAAAATAATTAGGATAGGCAAATTTTGGGTAAAATTAGATGTGTTGTAACTATCTTAGTTATCATCCGATTTTGACAATTCAGGCATGCCCGAACTAGAAAATTAATGCAGTTTGACGGTATGTCCATGGAACCGACTATGGCCACCGGATTCCGGAGATATTCCGGGTTTTTCGGAGGTAGGTTCAAAACCGTTAATTTGAGGTGAATATTAGGAGAAGTTGTGGTTAAAAATTGAATAATATTATTAACCACAAATGAAGTAGGGCTCTTGCTGATTGGAACCATATATTGAGATTTGGAATCGGACCACAATCAAGTGAGATATGGCCATTTCTTTAAAATCGGTTCTGATCGATACTTATCAAAGGGGTCAGGCCACAACTTCATTTGAATCTCGGTTGTTGATAGATCAGTTACTATAATTTTATTCTAGAAGGGCTCTAATGTGTCCAGAATGAAAAACCAATTGAATAAACGGATCCTGGAGTCGCTGGGATGTCCCCGGGGAACCTGTGAATGGGGACATTTAAGTTTTAGCACCAAAATCAGACATTCGACGGCTCTTTTTTCATGGTTTTCGGTCAGGAAGCGAAGTATGAATATAAAATGGTCCATTGTCGACTCTGACCGCTTCCAGGATCTACGGATTGGCCCCGGGGAACCTGTGGAAGCGGACATTTTAGTTTTACCACCAAAACCGGTCGTTCGTCGGCTCTTTTTTCATGGTTTTCGATCAGGAAGCGAAGCATGAATATAAAATGGTCCATTGTCGGCTCTGACCGCTTTCAGGATCTACGGATTGGCCCCGGGGAACCTGTGGAAGCGGACATTTTAGTTTTACCACCAAAACCGGTCGTTCGACGGCTCTTTTTTCATGGTTTTCGATCAGGAAGCGAAGTATGAATATAAAATGGTCCATTGTCGGCTCTGACCGCTTCCAGGATCTACGGATTGGCCCCGGGGAACCTGTTGAAGGGGATATTTTAGTTTTACCACCAAAACCGGTCGTTCGTCGGCTCTTTTTTCATGGTTTTCGATCAGGAAGCGAAGCATGAATATAAAATGGTCCATTGTCGGCTCTGACCGCTTTCACGATCTACGGATTGGCCCGGGGGAACCTGTGGAAGGGGACATTTTAGTTTTAGCACCAAAACCAGCCATTCGACAGCTTTTCATTCATGGTTATCGATCAGGAAGCGAAGTACGAAAATAAAATGGATCATTGACGGCTCTGACCGCTTTCAGGACACAAGGATTGCCCCCGGGGAACCTGTGGAAGGGAACATATAAGTTTTAGCACTAAAATCAGTTATTCGACGGCTCTTTTTATAGGTTTTCGATCAGGAAGCAAAGTATAAATATAAAAGGACCATTGACAGCTTTGACCGCTTCCAGGACCTACTGGTTGCCCACGAGGAACCTGTGGAAGGGGACATTTTAGTTTTTACACCAAAACCAATCATTCGACAGTTCTTTTTTAATATAAGCAAAGTATTAATATAAAATTGACCATTGATGACTCTGACCGCTCTCAGGACCTACAGATTCCCCCCGGAAAACCAGTAGAAAGGAACATTTAAGTTGCAGCACCAAAACCAATATATCGACGGCTTTTTTTTCGTGATTTTTGATCAGAAAGCGAAGTATGAGTATAAATTGGATCATCAATGGATCTGACCGCTTCCAGGACTTACGGATTGCTCCCGGAGAACTGTGGAAGGGGACATTTTAGTTTCAGCACAAAAAACAAACAATGGACGGCTCTTTCTTCATGGATTTCAATCAGAATGTGAAGTATGAATAAGAAATGGACCATTGACGGCTCTGACCGTTTTCTGGACCTACGGATAGCTCACGGGGAACCTGCCTACTTCATACTTCGCTTCCTGATCCAAAGCCATGAAAACAGAACCGTTGTATGACTAGTTTTGGTGCTAAAACTAAAATGTCCCCTTCCACAGGTTTCCTGGGCCAATCTGTAGGTCCAGAAAGCCCTCAATGGTCCCTTTTATATTCATTTCTCGATTCCTAATCGAAACCACTAGAAAAGAGACGTCGAATGACTGGTTATGATGCTTAAAATAAAATGTCCCCTTACACAGATTTTCCAGGAGCAATCCGTGGGTCTTGGAAGCAGTCAGAGCCGTCAATGGACCATTTTATATTCATACTTCGCTTCCTGATCAAAAATCGAATGACTGGCTTTAGTGCTAAAACTAAAATGTCCTCATTCACAGAATACTCGAAGGCAATCAGTAGGTCCTGGAAGCGGTCAGAGCCGTCAATGGTCATATTAAATTCATATTTCGCTTCCTGGTCGAAATCCATGAAAAAAGAGCCTTCGAATGACTGGGTTTGATGCTAAAACTAAAATATTCCCTTCAACAGGTTCCCCGGGGTCCAATCCGTAGGTCCTGGAAGAGGTCAGAGCCGACCATGGACCATTTTATATTCATACTTTGCTTTCTGATCGAAAACCATGAAAAAAGAGCCGTCGAATGACTGGTTTTGGTGCTAAAAATTAAATGTCCTCTTCCACAGGTTCCTCGGAGGCAACCAGTAGGTCCTGGAAGCAATCAGAGCCGTCAATGGACTAGTTTATATTCATACTTCGCTTCCTGATCGAAAACCATAAAAAGAGCCGTCGAATGACTGGTTTTGGTGGTAAAACTAAAATGTCCCCTTCCACAGGTTCCCCGGGGCCAATCCGTAGATCCTGGAAGCGGTCAGAGCCATCAATGGACCATTTTCTATTCATACTTCGCTTCCTGATCGAAAACCATGAAAAAAGAGCCGTCGAATGACTGATTTTGGTGCTAAAACTTAAATGTCCCCATTCACAGGTTCCCCGGGGACATCCCAGCGACTCCAGGATTCGTTTATTCAATTGGTTTTTCATTCTGGACACATTAGAGCCCTTCTAGAATAAAATCATAGTGGACGATCTATCAAAGAGCGAGATTCAATTGAAGTTGTGGCCTTACACCTTTGTTAAGTATCGATCAGAACCGATTTTAAAGAAATGGCCATATCTCACTTGATTGTGGTCCGATTCCAAATCTCCATATATGGTTCCAATCAGCAAGAGCCCTACTTCATTTGTGGTTAATAATATTATTCAATTTTTAACCACAACTTCTCCTAATATTCATCTCAAATTAACGGTTTTGAACCTACCTCCGAAAAACCCGGAATATCTCTGGAATCCGGTGGCCATAGTCGCTTCCATGGACATACCTTGAAACTGCATTAATTTTATAGTTCAGACATGCCTGAATCAAAATCGGATGATTACTGACATAGTTACAACACATCTAATTTTACCAAAAATTTGTTTATCCTACTTATTTTGTCCATCCCCTGTAGGGACACGGCAGGTATTTCCGTCCATCGTCATAGGGGCTAAAATCAATGAAAGCAACGTCATTTTGCTAGAACTCTACTATAGCAGAACGTTTCGCCTAAGCTTACGATTGGGTACGGATGAATTTGGCAAAAAAGCTTCTATTTAATTGATATTTGAGACTATGACGATAAGACGAAAATACCTGCCTTAACCCTAACTGTAAAATAATTTTGCTCATGGGAATGATTTCAAAATATCCCTCTACTTGCTTGAGATCAGAAAACAAACGCCAGGAACCAGTCGATTTTAGAGGTCAAGAACTACAAATGCAACACATGAGCATCGCGAAAACAAACTTTTTTTAAATTTTGTCATCCAGTGTTATCCAGTCGATTTCCAGACAATTTTTCAAATGAGTAAAGATCTATTACACACCATCGAGGCAGTTGCGTATGATTTTTCCATATTTATGGCATGAGCTGTTTTTGGCGCATTTCAGGCCTAACGTACCTTTTGATCCTCAGCCCTTTGTGTGTTGGAGATAAAAACTGCTACAAATTTAGTAAAATATATATTTACCCAGGAAAACTTTAAACCAAACTATAGATTATGATTAAATATTATTAAAAATGTGCTGTTAAAATGTAATTACTTTTTCCTATAATAAAATATTTATAAACAATGAATCAACGAATTCGTTTGTAAAAACTTGAATAACTTTATTGTCTATTAGAGAAAGTCTTATGTGTATGTGAAACTCATTTATTCTATAATCACTTGTCATAAGACGAGAGTTTGTACAATCCCATTTAATTCCACCACTTAATTGTACCTTGACAGATACGTATTTCGACCTCAACAGTAAGGTCGTCTCGTCAGTGTCTCGTACTTGACTCGACTATATTCTATAATACCAAATTCAGGTTTCTAAAAAAAAAGTTTCAAAACAGTCACTTAAAGCTGATCCATTTCGAACTAGTCGATCAATTAGTGCCCTCGAGTTTTTACGTACCCTCGAAATCGTCTTCCACGGCGTAAAATCGAATGTTCCCGAGCGTGCAGGCAGTTAGCAAGATGCTCGAATCGCTGGAGAAAGCAATGGTGTGAATTGCTTCGTCATGAATCTTCATGTGTCTGCGGTGGTATGGGCGCGAAAAAAAGATACAAAAAATGATCATGGAGTCACAAAACCGCGAACCTTATTGGTTTCTCGAGATGTGCTAACATGAATTACAAACATGCCAACATGAGTGGATCGGTTGCATGCAGCTATCTTCGATGTATTATTAGAGCATGCTCGCGACAATGGAACCGTCCTGGAAAAACCTGGTCAAAACCTCCGAGGCGTTTCGTCTAATCTGATCTATTCTTGTTTTTAACTTTGAATTTTTTTCGTTTATCATGACTCGTGTTTCCTGTGTTATTAATTTGATCGTGAATTTGTCTACGTTACTAATACGCATCATCCAATGAACGCATGGTGTCTTACCAGCTTATCGACATAGGCGAAATTTTGACCAAAGTTTTCCTATTGTGCGATCATTGGTGTGACAAAACCTTCGACACACATCGTAGCGCCGATAATATGGGCCATCACGTGAACCCAGCGATCGGAGAGATCAATAAGCAACTTGCAACTAACGCTTGACCGTCAAACAGTTTACCTTTTGAGACTTTTATCCTGACCCCAAACGCAAATGCAGCCACTGTCATCGGAACTAACGATCGAGGCGCCGTTTGGGCTGAAGATGCACGCCCGTATTGCCTCACCGGCTTCCTGTGTAAGCACGTTCGTTTCCTCTCCGGTCGCAAGATTCCACAGCATCACGGTGCCGTCCACCGAGGCCGATGCCAGTACTGCACCCTGAATTATACAAATAAAAAGAAAGCACTTTTGGAATTATGTGAAATCTGATTAGTACAGGATAAATGAGCCACTCTCCTCTAATCATTAATTGTGTTGCAACTAAAAGGAATTTGCAAACTATACAGATAAAGGATCATTTTAAATCATTGCCAACGTTCCGATCCAGAAGTTTAGATCGAAACGTTGGCAATGATTAGAAATTATCAACATTTTCATGTCACTGAAAGCCGAAAATCCTAATTATTAGCAACAAATCCAGTCAAAATCCTTGAAAATTATACAGTAAAGCGTCACAAATATTTCATAAAAAGTACATAAATAATAAAATGAATAAAATAAAAAGACTCCTAGGATTTGTTGATTCTGTGGATTTGTTAACGAATATTTGAAAATAGATATTTTGAATATTTTGAACGAAATATTCGAGGGGGAGATTTCTTTTTATTGGCCCATGTGGAAAGTTTCACGATAGAATATCACTGGTCGACAGTAAATTTGTATTCGCGACGCTTATGTGTTGCATTTGTAGTTTTCGACCTCTAGAATCGACTGGTTACCGGCGTTAGTTGATTGATTGGGAAAATTCCGAGATTATTTGGTCACAAAATTGGAGAAGGTTCGTCGCTTTAATGGCGTTGAAGTCATTTTTATGTTTGCATGATTGCATATTCATAGAAGTTAAAATACTAAGTTGATACGTAATCTAAGTTATTACGATATCTGTATGTCCCCATAAGTGTTTTTCATGTTGAAAACTGTTCAGCACTCAGCAACATATAACGGATGCTGTCATAGAGAATGTACAAATTTTCGATTTACCAACTTCAATGAGAGTAAAATTTACAGATTCAGAAGTACCTCATATGCATGCTCTAGAGCCCTTGCGTATTATATGCAGTTCAAATAAGTTCAATGCAGATGTTCTAGGTTCTCCAAATTGTTCTGGAGTACAGATCAATTGGTCTACCAGATCAACCGCAGTTGGTATCAAACCGAAATCAACCCAGCATGTCCATACAAGTCCTCAGAGCCCTTGCGTGTTATATGCAGTTCAAATTAGTTCAATGCAGATTATCTAGGTTCTCCAAATTGTTCTGGAGTATAGATCAATTGGTTTATCAAATCAACCACCCCATGTATCAAACCGAAATCAACCCAGCGCACATAGGAGTACGCAGTGTAAAAGCGTGGTCAAAACTATGCCAATCATTTTGTCGGCTGTAAATGCATTCAATTAACAAGAAAGCGTATTTTTTTGTTTTTGTGCTCTTTGTATTAAACCAGTAGTGAAGTATGGCCACCGGCGGCCTCAGTTGTTGTTATTAGGTAGAGCACCGCTTGGCGTAAGAACGCTGCCTTTGGGAACTACAGCGTGCTTGCAACGAGTTCTCTCTGACTCTGACTCTGTCAATGAGTATGATTTTTATGTTAATTTTCATTCTTTAATTATTACTTACTGAGATTTCCGAAAACGTGCTTCGTTTGTTCACTTCGACTATATAAATTTGTCATCGGATAATGTTAAAGTCTCTGGATAATGTATTGATATTACAATCAATGGAGCAGATCAGATAAATTCGTTGCACTTCAACCGCTTTATTTCTTAACAATCTTTTACATCCGAAAAATGCTTATGACTTTGATGAAAATCCAGCTCTGTTTTGAAAGCGAACCACTTTATGAGCTTAGTCGTTCAAAATCATAAATATTATTTTTTTTCGCCTGGCTTTTCTTCTAAAATTTCACTATATTCAAATAAAAACAAATCACGATTGCGTGAGGATGCGTGAAATGTTTTTCGTGGAGCCTATTGAGGAAACTCCAATCTTTCCAACGCTGACAATTTTGTTGCTTGATCGGGTTTGGAACCTAATCAAAAGTTTAATTTTGTAAAACATATTATTGTAAAAAAGGTAAAAAAAGCTAGCAATTAATGTCATCATTATGGATCATCTAAAGACAATTTCAGATCGAATCATGCTTGGAAACAATTTTACATACCCTCATTATTGGTACCTATATTGATTTTCATCTTAAAAATCAATAAAAACCCAGGAAAACACGATAAAGCTTGAACATTTTTTCATGGACAATTGCGATAAAACTAGAATGTAAATTATGGTGAAGTTTTGACAGCCAGCATTGCTCACAAGTAATCAATATTGATCCAAAAACCCCAGGGCAAGTTAGTATTACTATTTGAGAGTACAAAACCGAAAAATAATATGGAGATATCTAAAAATATTGTTTTTGACTTTTGGCCAGGATTTGGGCTGAAATACTCCTTAGTGCAGCGTATCGATACAAGTCCTCAGAGTCCTTGTGTATTATATGCACTTCAAACAATTTCAATGCAGATGTGCTAGGTTCTCCAAATTGTTCTGGAGTACAGTTCAATTGGTCTATCAGAGCAACCGCAGTTGGTATCAAACCGAAAACAACTCAGCATGTCCATACAAGTCCCTAGAGCCCCTGAGCTTGGTGCAGTTTCGCTGAGCCCCGACTTGTTTGGGCATGCTCGGTTAATTTCGGTTGGATACCAAGGGCGGTTGTCCTGGTAGACCTTTTGATCTGTACTCCACAACAATTTTTAGAACCTAGAACATCTGCATTGCACTTGTTTGAACTGCATATAACACGCAAGAGCTCTAGGGACTTGCAGGAACATGCTAGCTTGATTTTCCTTATGAGGTACTTGTGAATCTGAAAATTTTGCTCTCATTGAAATTGGTAAATCGAATATTTGTACATTCTCTATGTCTCTACCAGATGAGTTGGATAAGACAACCATAAAACGATTGCGAGAATCGGTTAGAAGACGACCGGGAATTAGATGTTTGAAATCATGATTCCCATGAAGTCTTGATCGCACTATTCGACATGTTAACCAAGAACATGTAGTTCCCAACAAGTAATAAGGTTCAGGTTTCTCTTAATACAAGTTGCCATACAAAAGCAATGCACACACTTGTACATTTTATTTAATTAAACGGATTAGGTGAAAATTGCATAAAAAGGCGAATCATTGCACAGAAGTACCATGTGTCTACGTATGATGTTATGCTTATATGCTGCTGAACAGTTTTCAAGATCGCTACCTACCGTTTCCCCTGGGATGCCAATTTTTGCCTGAAAAACACTTAAGGACATACAGATATCGTAATAACTTAGATTAGCGTATCAACTTAGTATTTTAACTTCATAAAAGCGACGAACCTTCTCCAATTTTGTGACCAAATAATTTTGGAGTTTTCCCAAACAATCAACTAACGCAGGTAACCAGTTGATTCTACGTCGCATAATATCAATGTCATTGCGGTTAGATGGAGAAGTTGATTGAAACTAGTAAAAATTACACAACTAGTGTCAATCCCAGCTCTTCTTATTACCGCATCCAAAGCTATGTTGAATATCAGATACAAACTAAAACTGACAAATGGGAGCTTCAATTAATTGCATATTATTCGGCAACTCGGCCGTACGAAAACCATTTTTTTGTTAAATATCTTGGCTGTGCATATGCACAGCATATGTTTCGAAATGGACAAATTGATATGAAATTTGCGAAAAAGAATCCACGTGTCTTGGAGGGACTCGAACCCTCAACCTCCTACTCTCTAGATGGGAGCTTTTCAGTGTTGCAATATCACGTTTATCTGGCATCAGTTTTAGTCCAGATCTCAGGGGTGGTAACAGAAGGAAGTATTAACGTGCCATTAAGTAAAACAAGGTTTCCGCCGTTTCAGGAACGCTTCTTCACCTTGCGGTTGGAATGCAAACAAATGCATTCAGCTTTGCGGAGGGAGGTAAACGAATCTATTCGTCTTTGGAGTCTTTCTGTGTGACCTTCTCCGGGTCAGCACTATTCGGCCATGTATAGTGATTGGCAAACTTCAACTGCATGTACCGAAGGTGATAAACTGTGTTAATTGCAAGCAGCTGGGCCACACCTGCGGCAACAAACCTCGCTATGTTCCGTGCGGAAAGAAGCATGTGGATAGCGCGTGCAAGACGGCACCGAAATGTGACTAAGGCAGCTGGTTAACATTGTAAATGCGATGTTTTTGCTGTGAAACAAGGCTAGCACCAGATGTGAACAACGTTCTAATCGATGATAATTTCTCTTCCGACATCACGAATCCAACCACTACCTCGTTGCTGTATGCCTGCGTACAACACGCGTCGAAGTCGAAGGCCACGGCTAAACATTGAGAAGCTACAAGACGGTAGACTAGCCCCAGGAAGCACCAAAACCGCTACACTAGGTTTGGTGTCCCCGGATCAGATAAACGGCTGGTATTACAACGAATGTGAACAGTTAGTGGAGGAGAACAATGCAGCATGGGCGAGATTGCTGCAACATCGCACGAGGGCGAAAGAAAAAAAAAGAAAGATGAAAGACTAGAGGAAAGTAAAGCAGCTTGTCATAAAAACACGTCGAAGACGAAATACATGGTAGGAAGAGGCTTAAGAGAGATCCACATTAGCTTTCTAACACGACTTTGTATCGGTGGTGACGAAACGAGGGGGTTGAAGAATTCGTGTACTTGGCTCACTGGTGCCATCCGATAACGATACCAGCAAAGAAATTCGGATCGTGGTAGGAAGTCGTGGTCAGAGTCGATGTCTGCGCCACGATATGTCCTGACGTCGACAATGTCGGAGAAGTGCATCAAACAGAACTCGGTCGATTTGTGTTTCTGTATCTGCTGGAAGTAGGTGCTATGAATAGTCATGTTCTTGGAGGCGGCGAAATGAATAAATCGCGAGCCGTTTACGTTCGTCAGCCGGTGGGCGCTGAACTGTCTAATAACCGGTCTGAACTCCTCCTCTTGACCAACCTGAGTTTTCAAAACTCCTATGATGATTTTGACCTCGTGGCTTGGGCAGCTGTCACGTTCCAGCTGCGCGCAGAATGCATAGTTATCATCATCAGTGCTTCCGGAGTGTGGGATATGGATGTTGATAATGCTGAATTTGAAGAACTGACCTTTGATCATCAATCTGCCCATTCTCTCATTGATCGGCCATCACTATGAAAGCTGTTCCCAGCTCGTGTGTGTTGCCGCAGCTCTGGTAGATGGTACGATTACCTCTAAACCTTTGCATCATTGATCCCTTCCAACAAACCTTCTTTAGTGCTACGATGTCGAATCCATGGTTCTTAAGCACATCGGTGATGAAGTTGAGAGATTTTCAGTTACACGTACCGAGTTTCCAATCGCTAGTCCCTTTTCGTCGCTGTGGTCTTCGCTGATTGTTCCGGTTCGTATCCTCACGTTGAATGTTCGTTGCTGTTTTTCAGGGGCTGACACCAGCATAATTTTCATGTATTTTATTGAAAAAATGAATTATAGAGGATTTTGGAGTCAAGCGAGCCTAAATGTGATTCTGCCTTCCTCGTACAACAAAGTTGTACCGAAAGGCTATCATTTCACTCTGAAAACGAACTTTTTACAGGAACATCTGATAGTAAAGTTTCTTATACCATTCGACTCAGTTTGATGAATCGAGGTGATGTCTGTGTGTGTGTATGTTTGTGTGTCTGTATGGTCACTTTTTCAACCTCAAAAACTCACACGATTTTCATGTACTTAGACTTAACTGATTTTATCGCAACAAGTTGCATTTCGTAGAGCCACTCTTCTTATTTCATGCTATTTAATTTGATCAAGATTGATCAATGCGTTCGCAGCTGACAAGGAAAATGGTTTAGGCAGTTTTCCATTTTTCCCATATAATCGGGACTACGAGCATTGAGCAGCTACCTGGATCATTGAGCAGAACGCAGAACTGGATCGCATCTACGAACGCGGCCCGCGGTGTGCCTATCGCCTCTAATATTGAGAGCCAGGTCGAACCGACCATGCACGCTGGTAAAATGCAACTATGGAACCCAGCAGTTGCACGGATTGGTAGTACTCGCTCATCGCTACCAGAGCCCAACCCCCCTGATCCATTCCCAGCACCGGAGTCCATGCTGAACTACGACGTAGATCCACCGGCATTGAGCACCGGAATGCAACAATTAGCTCTCGGCACAACAAGTCAAGCTCCATTACTGGAACAGTATCAACCGATCCCAAGGGTTGAACCTTCGCGACGGGTTTCCATGGCACAGTTGCCTTATTCAGGTAGAGTTTTTCGATTTCGTCGAAATGGGTTATGCGAGGAAGCTCACCGATGAAGAACGTTCCCAAAACTTCCTCCGGACGTGGTATCTACCTATATTAACGAACGCCAATAAGCCAGGCAAGATCAGAATGGTGTGGGACGCCGCTGCAGTAGCCCACGGAATATCCCTAAACTCCGCGCTACTCAAAGGACCGGATCAACTCAGCGAGCTGTTTACCATACTGGTTCATACCGTGAATGCCGGGTCGCTCTAACTGGAGATGTGCGCGAAATGTTTCTGCAAGTGCTCATGCGTCCGGAATACCAGCAATGTCAAAGGTTCCTCTGTTATGATGAAGATGGGACCCTCTGATGACATTCGGGGCCTGCTGCTCCCCTAGCAGCGCCCAGTTCTTGAAAAATCAAAACGCCAAACGCTTCAAGGGGAACTATCCAGCGGCTGTTGGAGAGATCCAGAAACGGCACTACGTTGACGACACGCTGGTGAGTGTGGCAACAGAGAAAGAAGCTGTTGAACTCGCATTACAAGTGAAGGAGGTACACGCAGCTGGCGGCTTCGAAATCCATAATTGGATCAGCAACTCCAAACGCATCGCTGAGGCCTTAGAGGAGAACAACACTTTAGAAAAGAACCTCGACCTTTCACCGGAATTAGCCACGG